>NC_053025.1:124676785-124693624 GCF_003073215.2 Triticum urartu | reverse complement strand
TGAAGAAGGCGAGGACATTAAGGAGCGGGTGCCGCCACAATTTCTCGGTAAGACAACATGAAACATAGTGATAGATTATCTCATTGGGGACATAATTAAAAATAAATCCACCGACGACGATTTTCTTCGGAAATTAGTCCTTGTCCTGTTAGGAACAATTATTGCTCCCATGTCTAGCAAGATTGTGCCAAAGCAGTACTACGCTTTGGTCGATGATATGAAACGTATTTCAAAGATTAACTGGAATGCATTCACTGAGGGAGTCCTGGACGAACGGGTCCTCGGGCGTCCGACCATTGGACATGGGCCGGACTAATGGGTCGTGAAGATACAAGGCAGAAGACTCTCTCCTGTGTCCGGATAGGACTCTCCTTGGCGTGGATGGCAAGCTTGGCGTTCGGATATGAAGATTCCTTTCTCTGTAGGGATAATTAGATTTATGCCCCTAGTTGTGTCCCACTTGTCTGTTTTACCCCTAATTCCCAAAAGTCACCGGTTCTGTCCAAGTCACTTTGCTCCTATTATGCTTTTGCCCTTTGACCATTTGACCATCAGTTTGAAAACTTCATAACTAATTCATACTAAATCAGAAAAATGCAAATAAGATACCAAAATGTTCAGAAAAACATCACTTATATGTCAGTGTCATTTGCATTCATGAAGAAAGTGTTGGAAAGTGCCCATCCGAGTTTTAGCTCTTATGCTACCACCATGAATAGTAAAATCTAAAAAAGTTCAATTTTTTTTAAAAAAAATTGGTGGCAAAGGATGAGAAATGTTTTAAGTGTCTGCCAAGTTTCATCAAGGAATAACATCCGTGGGTGCCGTGGAAAAAAAACAATCAGCCCTCCAAAATAGATTATTTTTTGCCACGACTTCCACGAATGTCGTTCCCTAATGAAACTTGGCAAGCACTTAGAACATTTTTTGTTCTTCGCCACCATATTTTTTTTGAGTTTTTCTGAATTTATTTAGAGTTCACTATTCATGGTGGTATCAAAAGAGCTAAAACTTGGATGTGTACTTTCCAACACTTGTTTTCATGAATGCAAATGACACTGACATATAGGTGATGTTTTTCTGAACATTTTGGTATCTTATTTGCATTTTTCTGATTCAGTATGAATTAGTTATGAAGTTTTCAAACTGATGGTCAAACGGTCAAAGGGCAAAAGCATAAGAGGAGCAAAATGACTTGGACAGAACTGGTGACTTTTGGGAATTAGGGGTAAAACAGACGAGTGGGACACAACTAGGGGCATAAATCTAATTATCCCTTCTGTGTAACCGACTTTGTACAACCTTAGTCCCCTCCGTGTCTATATAAACCGGAGGGTTTAGTCCGTAGAGGCAATCATAATCATACATGCTAGACTCCTAGGGTTTTAGCCATTACGATCTCGTGGTAGATCAACTCTTGTAATACTCATATTCATCAAGATCAATCAAGCAGGAAGTAGGGTATTACCTCCATAGAGGGGGCCTGAACCTGGGTAAACATCATGTCCCCTGTCTCCTATTACCATCAACCTTAGACACATAGTTCGAGACCCCCTACCCGAGATCCACCGGTTTTGACACCGACATTGGTGCTGTCATTAAGAGTTTTGCTGCATCGTCACCAGAAGGTTCGATGGCTCCATCAATCATCTACAACAATGCTGCCCTGGGGGAGGTTTTCCTCCCGGCCAGATCTTTGTGTTTGGCGGCTTCGCACTGCGGGCCAACTCGCTTGGCCATCTAGAGCAGATCGACAGCTACGCCCCAGGCCACCAGATTAGTTTTGGAAATCTGGATTATGTCGCGGATATCCGAGGAGACTTGATCTTCCAAGGATTCGCGCCCCCAACCTCCACTCTGGCCTTAGATCCGAAGCATGTCGCCAGATCCGAAGACGGGCTCCCTGAGCTCGCCGAACCATCTGCGGCCGCTAGACCTAGTACGGAAGACTCGGAGGAAGTAGTGTCACTGGCATCCATCGCGAAGACGGACCCTTCCATGGATACTGGCTCCGAATCCTCGGGACCAGCATCGTGTGAGTTCGGCCAGGGGGTCTCCCTCCCGCCGTACTCCCCGGACTCTCTTCTCTCTGATCAAACCATGCCTTTAAGCGAGGCTTTGGACTTAATGCGATCCCTTATCATTACAGGGGAGCAACGTCCGAACTACGCCCGATCCAGGCTAGGGGCTGAAAGCAGGGAATTTTACATCCCACCCAGCACCCACTTTATAGCCACCGTCGAGGACTTAACAGACATGCTCAATTACGACTCCGAAAACATTGACGGTATGGACGACAATGCCGGAGAAGAGGAGTCCCAAAACCCGCCCTTTACCGGACGATGGACGACCACCTCTTCGTATGATGTATACATGGTGGATACACCCAAAGATAATAGCGGCGATGACAAGGAAGATCCAGTTGAGGATAAACCTACTGAGATACAGCCAAAGCACCGACGTCAGTGGCGCCGCTCTAAATCACGCCGTGGAAAAGACAGCAATACCGGCACACGAGACAACAACACTCCGAATGATGCCGAAGACAGAGAAGACCCCGTCGAGCCAACTTCCGAACATGACGATCAGGAAGATGGGAAAGTTAGCCCTGATGAACAGGCCATAAATGAAGACTCGTAGGACAGTAACTTTCTCCCACTCTCCGAGGATGAGGTGAGCCTCGGTGACGAAGACTTCATCGTAACCGAGGAACCATTGGAGCAGGAGCGCTTTAAGCGCCGGCTAATAGCCACTGCAAGGAGCCCGAAAAAGAAGCAGCAGCAGCTTCAAGCTGATCAAGACCCGCTCAACAATAGATGGACTAATGTCCTGGCAGCCGAGGAATACGGCCTCGAGCGCCCAACCAAAAGTTACCCAAAGCACAATTTGCTATCTCAATTCGAGGACGAGGTGCTGGAGCCCGTACCATCAGCGCGTAATGCAGCTGACCGACCACCACGTGGCCGGGACAAAGCGGCAACTCAAGCCGAACACCAGCCCGTACTACCTCGCCGTAAAGGTAGAGATAAAACAGCTCGGGGATATACATATGACCTGCGGCAGGACCTAGACAGTAGAGAAGGACCAACCAGATCGATCTACGGATCGCGGGGGCATGCCCCGACACGCGACGACGGCTATCTAGCCGGACGTGACAAGCGTAATCATGCCCGGGCCGAAAACCACAGACGGACTCCATCCGAGCTACGTCGTGGCATGGCCCGATATAGAGGCGCCGCACACCCCCTTTGCTTCACTGATGAAGTAATGGAGCACGAATTCCCAGAAGGGTTTAAACCTGTGAACATTGAATCATATGATGGGATGCTACCTCTTGAGCTTGCGTTGGTTTTTCCCTTGAAGAGGAAAGGGTGATGCAGCAAAGTAGCGTAAGTATTTCCCTCAGTTTTTGAGAACCAAGGTATCAATCCAGTAGGAGACTACACACAAGTTGCCTCGTACCTACACAAACAAATAAGAACCTTGCAACCAATGCGATAAAGGGGTTGTCAATCCCTTCAAGGCCACTTTCAAAAGTGAGATCTGCTAGAGATAATAAGATAAATATTTTTGGTATTTTTATGATATAGATTGAAAGTAAAGATTGCAAAGTAAAAATAGATTGGAAACTTATATGATAGAAAATAGACCTGGGGGCCATAGGTTTCACTAGTGGCTTCTCTCAAGATAGCATAAGTATTACGGTGGGTGAGCAAATTACTGTCGAGCAATTGATAGAAAAGTGCATAGTTATGAGAATATCTAGGCATGATCATGTATATAGGCATCACGTCCGCGACAAGTAGACCGAAACGATTCTACATCTACTACTATTACTCCACACATCGACCGCTATCCAGCATGCATCTAGAGTATTAAGTTCATAAGAACAGAGTAATGCATTAGGCAAGATGACATGATGTAGAGGGATAAACTCAAGCAATATGATATAAACCCCATCTTTTTATCCTCGATGGCAACAATACAATACGTGCCTTGCTGCCTCTGCTGTCACTAGGAAAGGACACCGCAAGATTGAACCCAAAGCTAAGCACTTCTCCCATTGCAAGAAAGATCAATCTAGTAGGCCAAACCAAACTGATAATTCGAAGAGACTTGCAAAGATAACAAACCCTACATAAATGAATTCAGAGAAGATTCAAATATTGTTCATAGACAATCTTGATCATAAACCCACAATTCATTGGATCTCGACAAACACACCGCAAAAATAATTACATCAAATAGATCTCCAAGAAGATCGAGGAGAACTTTGTATTGAGATCCAAAGAGAGAGAAGAAGCCATCTAGCTAATAACTATGGACCAAAAGGTCTGTGGTAAACTACTCACACATCATCGGAGAGGCTATGGTGTTGATGTCGAAGCCCTCCGTGATAGATTCCCCCTCCGGCGGAGCGCCGGAAAAGGCCCCAAGATGGGATCTCACGGTTACAGAAGGTTGCGGCAGTTGAAATAGGGTTTCATGGTGCTCCTGGATGTTTGCAGGGTATATGGGTATATATAGGAGGAAGAAGTAGGTCGGTGGAGCTATGAGGGCCCCACGAGGGTGGGGGCGCGCCTGGGGGGGGCAGGCACGCCTTCCTGCCTCGTGGCCTCCTCGCTTCTTTCTTGACGTCCACTCCAAGTCTCCTGGATCACGTTTGTTCCAAAAATCACTCTCCTGAAGGTTTCATTCCATTTGGATTCCGTTTGATATTCCTTTTCTGCGAAACATTGAAATAGGCAAAAAGCAACAGCAATTTGCACTGGGCCTTCGGTTAATAGGTTAGTCCCAAAAATAATATAAAAGTGTATAATAAAGCCCATTAAACATCCAAAACAGAATATATAATAGCATGGAACAATAAAAAATTATAGATACGTTGGAGACGTATCAAGCATCCCCAAGCTTAATTCCTGCTCGTCCTTCGAGTAGGTAAATGATAAAAACAGAATTTTTGATGTGGAATGCTACCTAATAATTTCTAATGTAATTCTTCTTTTGTGGCATGAATATTCAGATCCGAAAGATTCAAGAAAAGTTAATATTGACATAAAAATAATAATACTTCAAGCATACTAACTAAGCAATTATGTCTTCTCAAAATAACATGGCCAAAGAAAGTTCATCCCTACAAAATCATATAGTTTAGTCATGCTCCATTTTCATCACGATAAGCAGGCCACCTTAGTCAATAAGATGGCCACCAGCCCGAAAGATCTAGAAGGTAATACGGATGAAGATCTAAAAGTGATTGATATGTCCCCTATTAAATCTTTGTTTTGCAATATGAATCTTGATAATGATGGCACTGGAGATGAGTCAACTTTAGTTAAAAGGCGTCCCAATGATTCGGAGTCTTTAGATCTTGATGCAAAAATTGGTAAAAGTGGGATTGAAGAGGTCAAAACATTACATAGAAATGAACCCACTATTTTGGATTTCAAGGAATTTAATTATGATAATTTTTATTTAATAGATTGTATTTCCTTGTTGCAATCCGTGTTAAATTCTCCTCATGCTTATAGTGAAAATAAAGCTTTTACCAAACATATCGTTGATGCTTTAATGCAATCTTATGAAGAAAAGCTTGAATTGGCAGTTTCTATCCCTAGAAAACTTTATGATGAGTGGGAACCTACTATTAAAATTAAAATTAAAGATCATGAATGCTATGCTTTATGTGATTTGGGTGCTAGTTTTTCCATGATTCCAAAAACTTTGTGTGATGTATTAGGTTTTCATGAATTTGATGATTGTTCTTTAAATTTGCACCTTGTGGATTCCACCATTAAGAAACCTATGGGGAGAATTCATGATGTTCTTATTGTTGCAAATAGAAAGATCATAAAGACTTCACCCAAGTCTTCCCAAAGGTTCTACTTGGCACAAACACTAATTAAAACATGAAAAAACATCTAAGAAGAGGCTAGATGAATTATTTACTTTGGCTATAAAATTATTCCTAATATGATAGGCATCCAAGGTGGGTATAATAAAAACTTTCATAAAAAGTGCATTGAATATTATGAGAAGTTTGATACTTGATGATTTTTTGAGATATGAATATGGTAATATTAGAGTCGTGCTAGTTGAGTAGTTGTGAATTTGAGAAATACTTGTGTTGAAGTTTGGAAGTCCCATAGCATGCATGTATGCTAAACGTTGTGTAACAAATTTGAAGCATGAGGTGCTCTTTGATTGTCATCCTTATGAGTGGCGGTCGGGAAGGAGCGATGGTATTTTCCTACCAATCTATCCCCCTAGGAGCATGCAGGTAATGCTTGGTTTTTGATTACTTGTAGATTTTTGCAATAAGTATGTGAGTTCTTTATGACTAATGTTGAGTCCATGGATTATACGCACTCTCACCATTCCATCATTGCTAGCCTCTTCGGTACCGTGCATTGCCCTTTCTCACCTTGAGAGTTGGTGCAAACTTCGCCGGTGCATCCAAACCCCGTGATATGATACGCTCTATCACACATAAACCTCCTTATATATTCCTCAAAACAGCCACCATACCTACCTATTATGGCATTTCCATAGCCATTCTGAGATATATTGCCATGCAACTTTCCACCGTTTTATTTATTACGACACGCTTCATCATTGTCATATTTCCTTGCGTGATCATGTAGTTGACATCGTATTTGTGGCAAAGCCACCATGCATAATTTATCATACATGTCACTCTTGATTCATTGCCCATCCCGGTACACCGCCGGAGGCATTTAGATAGAGTCATATTTTGTTCTAATATTGAGTTGTAATCATTGAGTTGTAAATAAATAGAAGTGTGATGATCATCTTTAATAGAGCATTGTCCCAAATAAAAAAAAGGTGAAGAAAGGCCAAATAAAAAAAGAGAAAGGCCCAAAAAAAAGGAAAAGAAAAAAGCGGACAATGCTACTATCCTTTTTTCCACACTTGTGCTTCAAAGTAGCACCATGATCTTTATGGTAGAGAGTCTCTTGTTTTGTCACTTTCATATACTAGTGGGAATTTTTCATTATAGAACTTGGCTTGTATATTCCAACAATGGGCTTCCTCAAATGCCCTAGGTCTTCATGAGCAAGCAAGTTGGATGCACACCCAATTAGTTTCTTTTGAGCTTTCATACATTTATAGCTCTAGTGCATCCGTTGCATGGCAATCCCTACTCCTTGGCATTGACATCAATTGATGGGCATCTCCCTAGCCCGTTGATTAGCCGCGTCGATGTGAGACTTTCTCCTTTTTTGTCTTCTCCACATGTGGGCGGGTGGCGGGGCCGTCGCGTCGGGTTGGACGGGCTGGGGTGGTACCGAGGCCGTCATGAGGTGGCGGGGGGTAGTGTCCGGTGGCGTCATGGGGGGCTGCGAGTGGTATTGGGGGGGGTGGGGAGAGGAGGTTGAGGGAAGAAGTGGGGTTGAGGGGGATTGATAAGTGATGGAGGACGGGGAGTGGAGGGGTGGCTGTGCATTTGTGTGTGCGGTGACTGGGGAGGTGGTGGGGTGGGTGCGGAGAGGGGTGTGTGGGGCATGACGCAAAAAACTATATTGTATCTTCTTCGCCTGGTCTGATCTGCTAATCTTATGGGCTGAACTTTCTGCTTGGCCCATTGTTCTTTGAGAAGCTGCTTAATTTTATGCTGTAAGTATTTTATTATTCGTCGAAGATAATTATCTGGAAGCTTCGATCTTAAGCATTTCACGACCAGAAAAAATACTCTAGAGAGTGATGCAGATCTGAAAGATTCAAGATAAAAGTTTAATATTGACATAAAAATAATATTCAAGCAACTAACTAAGCAATCATGTCTTCTCAAAATAACAATGGCCAAAGAAAGTTCATCCCTGCAAAATCATATAGTTTGGTCATGCTCCACTTTCGTCATACAAGAATGCTCTCATCATGCACAACCCCGATGACAAGCCAAGCAATTGTTTCATACTTTAGTAATCTCAAACTTTTTTCAACTTTCACGCAATACATGAGCATGAGCCATGGATATAGCACTATGGGTGGAATAGAGTATGATGATGGGGGTTATGTGGAGAAGACAAAAAATGAGAAAGTCTCACATTGAAGCAGCTAATCAACGGGCTAGGGAGATGCCCATCAATTGATGTCAATGCAAGGAGTAGGGATTGCCATGCAAAGGATGCACTAGAGCTATAAATATATGAAAGCTCAACAAAAGAAACTAATTGGGTGTGCATCCAACTTGCTTGCTCATGAAGACCTAGGGCATTTGAGGAAGCCCATTGTTGGAATATACAAGCCAAGTTCTATAATGAAAAATTCCCACTAGTATATGAAAGTGACAAAACAAGAGACTCTCTACCATAAAGATCATGGTGCTACTTTGAAGCACAAGTGTGGAAAAAAGGATAGTAGCATTGTCCGCTTTTTTCTTTTCCTTTTTTTTGGGCCTTTCTCTTTTTTTATTTGGCCTTTCTTCACCTTTTTTTTATTTGGGACAATGCTCTATTAAAGATGATCATCACACTTCTATTTATTTACAACTCAATGATTACAACTCAATATTAGAACAAAATATGACTCTATCTAAATGCCTCCGGCGGTGTACCGGGATGGGCAATGAATCAAGAGTGACATGTATGATAAATTATGCATGGTGGCTTTGCCACAAATACGATGTCAACTACGTGATCATGCAAGGAAATATGATAATGATGAAGCGTGTCGTAATAAATAAAACGGTGGAAAGTTGCATGGCAATATATCTTAGAATGGCTATGGAAATGCCATAATAGGTAGGTATGGTGGCTGTTTTGAGGAATATATAAGGAGGTTTATGTGTGATAGAGCGTATCATATCACGGGGTTTGGATGCACCGGCGAAGTTTGCACCAACTCTCAAGGTGAGAAAGGGCAATGCACGGTACCGAAGAGGCTAGCAATGATGGAATGGTGAGAGTGCGTATAATCCATGGACTCAACATTAGTCATAAAGAACTCACATACTTATTGCAAAAATCTACAAGTAATCAAAAACCAAGCATTACGTGCATGCTCCTAGGGGGATAGATTGGTAGGAAAATACCATCACTCGTTCCCGACCGCCACTCATAAGGATGACAATCAAAGAGCACCTCATGCTTCAAATTTGTTACACAACGTTTAGCATACATGCATGCTATGGGACTTCCAAACTTCAACACAAGTATTTCTCAAATTCACAACTACTCAACTAGCACGACTCTAATATTACCATATTCATATCTCAAAAAATCATCAAGTATCAAGCTTCTCATAATATTCAATGCACTTTTTATGAAAGTTTTTATTATACCCACCTTGGATGCCTATCATATTAGGAATAATTTTATAGCCAAAGTAAATAATTCATCTAGCCTCTGCTTAGATGTTTTTTCATGTTTTAATTAGTGTTTGTGCCAAGTAGAACCTTTGGGAAGACTTGGGTGAAGTATTTATGATCTTTCTATTTGCAACAAGAAGAACATCATTAATTCTCCCCATAGGTTTCTTAATGGTGGAATCCACAAGGTGCAAATTTAAAGAACAATCATCAAATTCATGAAAACCTAATACATCACACAAAGTTTTTGGAATCATGGAAAAACTAGCACCCAAATCACATAAAGCATAGCATTCATGATCTTTAATTTTAATTTTAATAGTAGGTTCCCACTCATCATAAAGTTTTCTAGGGATAGAAACTGCCAATTCAAGCTTTTCTTCATAAGATTGCATTAAAGCATCAACGATATGTTTGGTAAAAGCTTTATTTTCACTATAAGCATGAGGAGAATTTAACACGGATTGCAACAAGGAAATACAATCTATTAAATAAAAATTATCATAATTAAATTCCTTGAAATCCAAAATAGTGGGTTCATTTCTATGTAATGTTTTGACCTCTTCAATCCCACTTTTACCAATTTTTGCATCAAGATCTAAAGACTCCGAATCATTGGGACGCCTTTTAACTAAAGTTGACTCATCTCCAGTGCCATCATTATCAAGATTCATATTGCAAAACAAAGATTTAATAGGGGACATATCAATCACTTTTAGATCTTCATCCGTATTACCTTCTAGATCTTTCGGGCTGGTGGCCATCTTATTGACTAAGGTGGCCTGCTTATCTGAAATTTGGGCTATTAACTTTTCAAGATGAGCAAACTGAGATTTCAAACCATACAATTCCTTAGACATATCATCAAGCTCTTTATGCATGTACTCCATAAAGCCTTTTTGTTCTTTAAGCTCGTTTCTAAATAAATTATTATGCTCAAATTGCAAAGTCATAAAGCTTCTGACGTTGTTTTCAATTTCTTCCAACCTTTTAAGGTAAGGATCAACATTTTTAGGCAGGGCCATAAGGGCAAACCGGCAACAAGAAGTAAGCGAAAAGAGAAGAACGGAGAAAGAGGGCAAATAAAACGGCAACGGTGAAGTGGGGGAGAAGAAAACAAGAGGAAAATGGCAAATAATGTAATGCGAGGGATAAGAATTGTGACGGGTACTTGGTATGTCTTGACTTGACTTGACTTGGCATAGATCTCCCTGGCAACGGCGCCAGAAATCCTTCTTGGTACCTCTTGAGCTTGCGTTGGTATCTCCCTTGAAGAGGAAAGGGTGATGCAGCAAGGTAGCGTAAGTATTTCCCTCAGTTTTTGAGAACCAAGGTATCAATCCAGTAGGAGACTACACACAAGTCGCCTCGTACCTACACAAACAAATAAGAACCTTGCAACCAACGCGATAAAGGGGTTGTCAATACCTTCACGACCACTTGCAAAAGTGAGATCTGATAGAGATAATAAGATAAATATTTTTGGTATTTTTATGATATAGATTGAAAGTAAAGATTGCAAAGTAAAAATAGATTGGAAACTTATATGATAGAAAATAGACCCGGGGGCCATAGGTTTCACTAGTGGCTTCTATCAAGATAGCATAAGTATTACGGTCGGTGAGCAAATTACTGTCGAGCAATTGATATAAAAGTGCATAGTTATGAGAATATCTAGGCATGATCATGTATATAGGCATCACGTCCGCGACAAGTAGACCGGAATGATTCTGCATCTACTACTATTACTCCACACATCAACCGCTATCCAGATTGCATCTAGAGTATTAAGTTCATAAGAACAGAGTAACGCATTAGGCAAGATGACATGATGTAGAGGGATAAACTCAAGCAATCACTACAAAAAAATACACTTCCGTGATGATACGTGTTTGTCATAGTAGGTCGCATTTTTATCATGCATGTACATCCATGACATTTTTATGACTGAATCAAGATAGTCATACCTGTGCTGTCGTAGAAGTGTTCCATGACATTACCAAAATTATCATCACGGAAGTGTTCACTTCCATGATGATAAATCGCGCGTCACAGAAGTGCTTTCGTCAAGGGTGACTGACACATGGCATCCACCGTAACGGAACGCCGTTAAGCTATCGGGTCCGGTTTTGGATCCGATAACCCGCTAACAGCCCTGACCAATGGGGATTTTTCACGTGTAAAATCATCATTGGCTGGAGGAAACACGTGTCGGCTCACCGTTGGGACACATGTCATCCACTCATTGGACAGAAGGCGCCTATGATACGTCGACATGTGGCACGGCCCAACAGAGGCCCATTCTTATGAAAAGGCCGGCCCGTTTGACTTGGTCAAAAGGTGGCGGGCCGGCCCACGGAAAGCCTGTTAATGACCTGTTCGCATATAGCCCATTTGCAGCCCGCTAACCTAGGGCCCATTACGACCTGTCCGAATTAGGCCTAGTAGCGTCATCTGGGCCGTCCAATATGATTCCAACCCATTTTAAGTTCTGGACCATGTATGGCCCATGACGTCTTCCACCCAGATGAGGCCCTTTGTAACTCTTAGCCCATTAACGGCCCGTGGTGAAACTGGCCCGTAATGAATAGTGTATCACTTTATACCCATTAACGACCCATTAATCCATTGAGCCGTTTGCAACCCATGTTATCTTTCGGCCTTCTCAGGGCCCATTTATTCTTGGGCTCATTTCCAGCATTCGGTTACTTACGGCTCGTTACTGCCATTTTCTGCTTGTGGGCCAAATTCAGCCCGTGGTTACAGTCGGCCCGTTTGTGGCCCGTTAATACGTTGGGCCATTTTCATATCGCAATCAAATACGGCCTATTAACGATGGCCCGTCATGGTCGGCCCATGAACGGACGACTCCAACTCTAGCCCGTTTACGGCCATAATGCGGTCTATTTTTTGCCCATGTTTGGCCAATCGATCATACGACCCTCTAAGGCCCATTGATGATACGGCCCGTAGAAGGCCCATTGTTTCTATGGCCCGTAGAAGGCCCATTGTTTCTACGGCCCGTAGGAAGCCCAGTGTCAGTACAGTAAATATGTAGCCCATGGCCTGTTAAAGGCGAGAAACTACTATAGGTTTAGACCTGCTAATGGCCCAAGCTGATTATAAGCCCACGTTTTGGCCCATATGAGTAATGAGCCGGCCTGAAGACCGACAACACGGAGATCCACTAAGCCTTCCGGCCTAAATTACAACATACCGACCAAAGAATAAACCTAGACTATACAACAAAGAAATTACGGCATATTAGGAATCAAAGTTCGCTACCCGGTGATAATAAAGCGTAACATGACCGCGAATTACATACACTGGGCATCAAAGGTCGCCACCAGTGCATATAAACGCGCTGACAAAAGAATATACAAAACTGAGAGCACTTCAGAAGGCACTAGACCTGGCAAGCTCGGGCCCCCGCAAGCAGCCGAATAAGCTGATGAGACCTCGATTGTGTCAACGATAGATGCTTCATCCCTAGCTGTATGGCACCATAGTGCGCAAGGCAGTCCCCTGACATCTTCATTACATCTTTGACTTCAAGTCAGAGCTGAGCTGAAGAAAGCCTTTCCGCTTTAAGTTGAGACTGAAGAAGTCAAACTGATTGAGGCAGCGACTGCACAGAGGTTGTCTCACACCTGCTGGTGAGTAGCTTCAACTCACTGTCTTCATCAAGACAGGACCTTGGGGTCATCTCGCTGTCCTCAAGATGGTTTGGCTCACTATCTTTCCTAAAGTTCTGCCTGGCATAAGAGGTACGACTCTGGAAGAGAAACAAGGAGACACGTAACAGGTTTCACAATTATATAAGAAAATAAATGGATCTGTTCCGCATAAGGAACATGTTTTTACAACTACAATTTAAAACTGGTAGTTGTTGCAAACATCCAATCAGATGTAAAAAGCACTGGAGGAAATGATGCCTATCCAAATCTATACTAGAACAAAGTTTGAAGGATTGAGAAGGATGAACTTACATTACATGTTAACACGGGCTGGACAAAGCCCTCCTCCATGTTGATGGAAAGATAATTCAATAAATTCCCCAAAGAAAATTCTTTATAAGCGTTGCCATTATTCTACATTTTGCAAAGAGTAAATATAGATCAAATAATATTGGAAGAAATAGAGGATAATGAAGCTCAGGTGCAGACTAATGATACATAATCAAATAACAATTAATTAAGTACAGCATTACACGGCAAAAGGTACCGACAAGTGGAATGCAGACATCAACGTGTGAAGTGGCATTGGCTTTATTCAACATTTTGGTAAGAGTAAATGTAGATATGATAATTTGGAGAAAGTGGAGGGCAGGGCAGATAAGATGCAGACTAATGCTAGACAATCAACTATCTCGCGATGCATGTACAGTAATACCACGACTGTCCGTTATTAGTTGTCGCTCAAATGGATGTATCTAGCACTATTAAGTTCTACATACATCCAATTGATCAACAATTAATTCAATACAGAGGGAGTACATGACAACATGTACTTACATGAGCAATCCAAAACTTCATAACCATTGTGTTAATTCTACATTTATCTAAGAGTAAATATAGATCTTATAATTTCAAGAAAAGGAAGGATAAAGAAGCGAACATTTACAGTGATGCTACATAATCAAATAGCAATGAGTGTAAGTATGCTGACAAAGGGCAAGAGGTACTGACAAGAGCAATGCAGAGCCTAGTATTGTCGTGAGATCCTATGATCCTTTGAGCAAGGAGATTCATCTGAAATTAGTTTTCATATAAGAGAGAAGGTAAGGCACATGCAGAAATTTAGGAGTTCAAATTTTGAATTCATATCATAGACAGTACCTGACGCTGGGCTGTCAGCAGTTCTAATAGGGGTTTGGCCACTGGAGTAGGGGTAAAGTCTGTTACAGTTGGGCCTGTGTTTTCTGTGGCTGCTGATCTATCTGATTTAATATGTATCACTACCTTTTCCAAATACCTAGTTTGTACTCCTTGAGGATCTGCAATCACCCTCTTCCTTTTGGACATCTATTACGAAAGAACAACATTTGACTGGAAAAACATAGTATGATGACACATGTAATAGGTACAGAAAATGGATAGGTATGACATATACTCATATATGATGCTTAAACTAAGCAGATGGTGTAACAAAGTAGAAGTAATGCAAGAGGTAGATGCAAAATATGTGCGACCAATACAGCCTTGCCAAGTTAGAGCATGCACCTTGATGGGTGAATAAGATAGGTCATCCTCCACCATGCCAAGTTTGTTAGCCAATGGATCATTCCGCAATATTCCTATCGTGCGCCCATTCTCATATTCATTTTGATAATGTTTAATACCTGACATGCATGAAAACATAAAACAAGTGAGTTTATCTTTGTAATGCAGAAGTGATTCTAATCCAATATTTCCTCCCTGTAAACCCCTTTGTGCTATCTCTGCAACTTCTAAGAGGTGCCATGCATGCTGTAATTTGGTGAGTGCATTAATATAATGTGGCCTACTACTCAAAATATGAGAGCTCCAGAAGTGATGATACTTCGCAGATGACATCTTCAACATATAGTAAAGAAGAACAAGTCGACCTGACCTGACAGATTCAAAATATACTAAGGGAGAATAACTCGACCTAACCAGTCGACCGCAAGAGAAGAGGATCATCTTAAAGAAGAGCAGAAGAGCAAGAAGATTGAAGATATTACAAGTCTTTCTATACAATGTCGGTTGGCCACCCATGACGAACCAGAGCGCACAGAGAAATACTATTCCTTCCAGTCTCTCCATATGTGGCTCACATGCATTTCAAAACTAAAGTACTAACATTTAGTTAACCAATTAAACATCTCTCAGTTTTACTAATATCAGCATAATATTAGATTTGAATTTGTACAACTAAGCTTGTTTAGCTCAATGGGTGGAGCAGTGCTATTACGACATGAACCACGTAGGCTGATCGCGGTCATCATAAAATGGGGACACCGTAAGCATGATGAGTATAGTGTTGACCGTGACAGTGGGATGGCAGATCTGAAGCTGCAAACCGCGCAAAGGGTAGTTAGCAACCGATATTTTCTTTGAAATAACAACTAAGATTTGGTATGAATAAGAAATTACAGTCAACAAGTGACAAAGAAATGCAATTCTGCTGTCTCTCTAAATGTCACGACATGCATTTGGAAACTCAAGTGGGACCATTAGCTAACCAATTAAATGTGTCTGTTAACTAATATCAGTATCATATCACAATCATATTTGAACAACTAAGCTTTGGAATTTTGAGTGTTGTGTTATTTAGCTTGAAGGGTAGAGTAATGCTAGTATGACAGAAAGCACCTACGCAGATCATAGTAGAGTAGATAAAAGGGGAAAACCCTAAGCATCAAGAGTAAAATCAGGAAAGTGGAACTAGCTGGACCAGTGGGTGGCGCACATGCTTTTCGAAACGAATATAGGAACATTCGGTGACCAATTAAACGTTCTCTGCTTTAGTAATATGAGCATCATATCAGATTCGTATTTCAACACGTAAGCTTTGGAATTATGAGTGGCATGTTGTTTCGCTTGATGGGTTGAGGTCTTGAGGAGCAGTGCTAGCATGACACGAAGTAGGGAAGCACCTACGATGATGGTAGTGAATATAAAGGGGGGGGGGAACCATAAGCTTTACGAGTATAGTGAGTGTGACATGGCAGATCTAAAGGTGCAAACCGGACAAAGCTACTTCGCAACCAATGTTTGCATTCAACTAGCCACTACGATTTGGTACGAACAAGAAAGGTACAGTCAACAATTTAAGATCTATTTTCCGAGTGAGATCAATAACTTAAGCACATATGGAAGAGTACCACCTCTCTTGCGACGCCATGTAGGCCCCTACTGATACGTTGAGGGTGCTGCAGGTGCAATGCCTGTCGGCGGCGGGGAAGATGACTTTAGATGGCAGACGGCCAGGTTGGGGGATAAATCATGTTGCAGTGGACGAGGCGGTCGTAGGAGCCACTACAAAAAAAAGACATCCGTGACATTTTGGGCCGAACGAATTTTTTTTCTGTCATACATATGACACTTCTATGATGATAATTGTGACAAAACCTGGTATCATCATAGATGTGGTGGGCTCCTACTTCTATGACAAAAAATCATGACAGAAAATGGGCTTTTCGTCCTAGGCGGGCCGGAGATGCAGCTGCATGACATTCTTTGGGCCGTCCATGAGGGAAAAAACTGTGGTAGAAGCGAGGGGGAGGAAAATTTCGGGGAGTTCCCGGTTACGGCGGGAGGTCAGGGGCCGAGCGATGCGCGTTTCTCTCATACACGTACGCGCGTGTGTGCGAGGCGTGGGCTCTAACTAAACCCGAGCGAGGCGTTGGGCTCTAACTGAACCCGAGCGATTGCACTGCAGGCTACGCGTTACTGAACCCGAGCGAGCGATCGATCGATGGCTATTAACTGAACCCGATCAAGCGATTCCTTCGCTACTGCTGCTAACTGAAGCCGATCGATGCT
>NC_053025.1:124655830-124675785 GCF_003073215.2 Triticum urartu | reverse complement strand
GCGGCGTCGGTAAAGCAGGGCCGGTGGAGTTGAATATGGCGTCCGTGGAGCGGGTCCGGTGCAGTGGACGAAGGCTTCGGCGGGCGCGTTGTACAGTGCTTTCGGTGAGGCGGATCTGTTGCGGACGAGGGCTTGTATGAAGGGCCAGCGAAGGGGCGGACGAGGGAGTCAGTGAAGGGCCTACGCTGTGGTGGACGAGGGCGCCGTTAAGCAGATCCGGTGCGGTGGACCATGATGGCGGTCAAGGAGATCTGGAGCGGTGGACAAGCCAGTCGCTGAAGCGGCTCCGGTGAAGTGGTGAGTTGGCAGTTGGGGGTTCCAAGGTGCGGAAGGTAGATCCGGCGGGGTGTGAGGTCCACCGCTGCGGCGGAGGACTAGATTCGGCGGCTTGCCGTGGTTGGGGGGTCGGGGAGGGGAAGGGGAGGGGCTCTGGGGAAGAATGTTGGGGGCAAAGAGGGGAAAACAATGGAGTTACCAAAGCAGCCCTTTTCCGTTCATGTGGCAGGGGTAAAACAGGAATATCGCAGGGCTAAACTTTCGGGCGCGTGATATTTCGATGTGAGCGGGAAGTTTGAAAGCTTTTGGCGCCTAAAATTATAAGTATTCTGCTCTCGTACGGCCGACTATGATATCATGGCCGACAATTTGTTTGTTTTGCACGCAAAAAAATGTGCAAGTTTTGAAAATCAATGTCTCCAACTCGAAACTTAGATTGTCCATTCAATTCAAATATGGATCATTGAGCTACTACAAGCAAATACCATCATACGGTCCAATTCAAATGAAATTCCAAATGTGTTTATCCTAAATATGATGACAAAAGCAAAAATGTGTATGTGTATGAATAAAGTGGATGATTATAAAGTTTGAACATGCCCGTATGTGTATATCTCTAGGTTTGATATATGAATTTGAAATCACGAAATCCCGGCTTAAAAAATGTACCTCCGTTTAAATGAATTACAAAAGCTAATGATGGAGTCGAATTCCAAAATTCCAATCTTAGGTTTGTAATTCTGGTACATCAAGGTATATCACGCATGTTCAAAAGTATCGTTATCTCATAGTACAAACTGTGAAACAAATTGATCAACCATGAGTGCACAATATCTCAATTACGCTAAAGTCCCTCAAATATAGACACCTCACTCTTTATCTGAAGTCACCCCACCACACACACACAGAGAGAGAGAAGTCGTTCTCTCCCCCAAACACCAACACACGAGCACATTAACACCCCTCTCTCTTGTAAAGTCCGGACCCCAACATAGGTCTCTATCACTTTGTCTCTCGGGCATGCACACATCTCTTCCCTCACTCTCTAGGTCTCCCGCTATCTCTCTTACCCAAGCACACGCACTATGTAGAGTGTATATTTCCCATACACACAAAACGTCGCCCCCAAACGTCTATCTCCCTAGTTATGTGGTTCTCGCGCACTCACCTCACACACCACCCCCACTGCAAACAAGCACACTTTGTCTCCTTGTGCACCACTCTCCTCTTTCTATCTCTCCCACATGCGGACGCCCCAGCTCCTTCCCTGTATACATATATGTCGTGACTCTTTGCATAGCTCCCTAATGTATAATCGTTCTCGATTTCGCACATTGTTCTCTACACCATCTATTCTAGCTCTCTCATGAAGTCCCTATCACACACACGATGACTCGCTTCCCTTGCGTCTCCGTTCATAGGCCAATTTCGGACAACATCAACATTGTCTCCCTATCTATACGCCATTTATGGACACAAACGACCCCTCTCGCCCCCTCTCTTCCTCTCTCTCTCTCCGTCCCTAGCTCTCTCTTTCTTTCTCTCGCTCTCACACCCCTCTCCCCCCCACACACTCGATGTCTCTTCCAAATAGTCTGCTCTCCCCCCCCCGCCCGCACCCGTGCTATCTCGCTACTACACATGTTACACCATTCCCCCTTCCTTTATATTAGGTTTACATCATCATTGGTCTCTCTACTCCACATACACTCTCTCCCTCTCACGCACAAACGCATGCACAAACACACACAGACATGCACAAACACCCATTTACCTAGATCCTCATCTCTCCTCATGTCTGCATGTGTATCTCACACACTCACTCTCTAATTATCTATATGTGTCTCCATGTTACACAACACAAATCCCCATGTACATGTCTCTCTCTATCCTCCACACACATAGACACAAAGAATCTGTTATCATTGCCTCAGTCTCTAACATATCACACACGCACTCTCTCTCTCTCTCTCTCTCTCGCAAACACGCTCAACAAGGGTTTCCCCGTGAATAACTTACCATCTATTCGTGAACAGTCGTGGCAGTATGGCGAACACGAGACTTGAAAAATAATAAATCTACACGTGCTTAGACCACCTAGTATGACTACTAGGACTAGAGCAAGCCAAAAAGCGTGCCGCCGTCACCCCCTCCTTGTCGGCGACAGGAAAATCTTCGTTTTACACAGTCGAGAAGTCATTGTGCTAAGGCCCCACATGCCGAGGCGTTGAATAGAATGTAGATGCTAGTTTATGGAAGCAAGTATCGATAATACGTTTGTATCTCCATACTTATATTTCTTCTCTTATAAAAAACCGAGTTGGGGATGAGGGTACGTGTGCCATCTTGCAATATAGACCGTCCGATCTATATCTGACGGATGGAAATTAAACTAAAAGATACCCGCACCCCTCTCCACATTTGCAGACAAGGCCTTCCCTTGTTCATCCTTATCTCCAACAAACCTCATTATTGAGCAATTAAGAAAGAAATCCTCTAGAACAAACTGGCCTGGTGGCCGCTGCCATCGTCGTTAATCCCCATGCCTCCGCTCAGTTGGACCAGCAACCACCACCACACCCCACTCCTCTTCACCTTATATCATATTTCTCGAGATATCATTAGTTTTTACACATGGGATTACTCCATCAAGGGTCAATCACAACAAGTGTTCTATAAAAAAATGCATCTTGATGTTCCGTGCAATGCACGGATCTTGCTAGTACTCCTACACAAGACTAAGTTGGTGATGCTGCTGTGTCTACCATCCGTCGTTTCTGACCATTAGATCTACATCTAATGATTGTGAGGTAAGTTGTTGCCTTTTCTCACCAACATCCCACTTGTCTACCAATTTGCAGAAAAACCCATAATTAGTATCTTAAAACCAACCACATCCCTCCCTGACCTCACCAAAACAGCCCAAGGAATATATTCTAATTGAAACATAATATATCTCTAGTGACATATGTATATCAAAATTAGAGTGTTTTGTACCAAGTTTGTGAATAAGTATTATTCTAATTATGATTCGTTGCAACGGACATGAACATTGCTAGTATTTCCAACCATGCATTTCTTTTCCTAGTATTCCATAGTTTCGAGTTTTCCATCAAGATATTAGTCACTCATGGTTGATATTTACTTTCAATCATGTACACATATGCACTATGTAACTAGCCTTGCTTATTGGCTTCCAAAGCTTAACTTTCACTCCTACTTACAGTATGTAGAGTATTTAACACAAAACTACCACTTTCAACCAGCCCTAGGAGGAATCTATTGTACAAAAAATAGCAAAAACATACCCAAAATTTCTTAATCCACGCCAAAAACTACCTAGTACTCCTACCGATTAGGTTCGTTTAAACCCATTTATGACAGGGTTGGCCCACATGTCCGTGCTGACGAGGCAGCTTAAACCAACACATTTTGTTTGACCGTTGACACGAGGGACCCACATCTGACCTTCTATCCTGTTATTCCCCCTCAAATCATTATTTTTCCTGAACATTACTTCAAACAGTACTGATGCGTGTTCGTCGGTGGCGCCGGTGATGAGCGAGTTGGCCGCCGCTCCGCCGGACGGGCCGGACGCCGCGCTGGCCTCCGCACGGGTTGGCAGGCTGGCCCGAGCGTGACTCACGAGCGAGCAAGCCGACGCGCTGGCCTTCGCTCGAGCCAGATGGCTGGCCTTAGCGCGGCGCGCGCGAGCAAGCCGCCGCGCTGCCGTGCCAATCTAGCTAGCAAACCTTGCAGACAAGCAGCTGGACGGAGCTATCTTGGCTAGCTAGCGGCCGCGAGCGCCGGACGGAGCTGGCATCCGGGCTGCCGCAACATGGGCTCGCACCGCCGGCGGTTTTGACCTCGCCTTCTGCCGGCGGCGGTAGCTGCGTCCCATGGCCGAGGATGACTAGGTGGACGGGCCGGAGGTAGGAGGTCACTCGAGGATTTTTGTTGGTAAGAGCATGTACAATGGTTGATAAGGTAGTCTTATCTTAAGTCTGCCACGTATGCAAGTGGTAGTAGTTTCTTGGCATTTTAGTGGTTTCTTGCATTATTAGAGCAAGTACAATAGAGCTGAGTCAGCGGGCTATAAGAAATAAACTACTACTACATGTTGGCTATAAGATGGGCTGTAGATGACATGGCACTGGCTTATAGCCAGCAGCTGGCTATACTATTAACCATGCTCTTAGGGGTTTCTTGTAAGGAACAATGTACGTACTACTAGCGACAAAAGGCGATTCTAGGTTGCGTTGTACTCCAACGAGTACTACTAGTGGTCGCGGGAGTGTATACCTCGTTTTGTGGGTTCGATCCCGGCCGAACGCACGGCGGCCTTTTTTAAATAGTACTACTACACTTCGCTGCGAGCCAATATTTTACACGGGTAGTTTGAGTTTTGAAGTCAAACGGACGTGCGGCCCCACAATCTGGGTGCACTGGACAGCCTAGCCACGTGAACGGGTTTTCCTTCCCAGCATCCCGTGGCTCGCGTGCTCGCCCTAGCCGCACCTCGCTTGCAGCTTCCAGCTAGTAGCATATTTAAACTAGCGCCTCCCAATTAAGCCCGAGGAGCCGGAAAAGCCTGGCGGGGCATTGGGAACTGTGCAATATGGCTCTGTACGTAAAGTGCTCTACTACTACTCGTAGCTTGTGGCGTTGCATGCATGGACTTCACTCCATTATCGGCTCTACTATAAAAGAAATTCCTCTTGCCGTGTTTTTTTGAAACAGAGGCAAAAGCTTTGCTTCATCTCATTCATAAAGAAGGAACTACTAACAAAGTTCGACGAGATCCATTACACCTCCACAAATGGAAGCGAAAAGCCTAGTCTCGCTGTATCAAATAACTCAAATGTTCTGCCCCCGCAGTAACCGTCGCTGATAAACAGGCTGCTAGTGTGTGCGTGAGAGGAGCGGCTGAGTAGGCCAGCTACGTGAGAGGAGCGGCTGAATAGAGCACCGAGAGTACCCACTAGGCCACTACGCAGGTGTACTTCCCCTGCATTGATAGTACAGCGATGGTTCTAGAGAACAGTAGTACCCTCCACTTCCAACTGTAGCTCCTTGGCCCTGAGATTCAAGAGTTCAAAACTGGTGCACTATACTAGACTAGACTAGAAGTACAGTACATCGCACTACTAGTTGAGAAAAGTAGTACTAGTACTGCTACAGTACGAGTACGTACTCCTCCGTCACATAATGTAAGACGTTTTTTGACACTAGTTGGCGTGTACAAAAAATGGCAAAAACATACCCAAAATTTCTTAATCCACGCCAAAAACTACTACCTAGTGCCAAAAATTTCTTACTAGTGCTATTATTTACAGTATAATGCAATCCCATAACGTTCCATAATCCCTTTCTTTCAAAAAAATCACTTCTGGAGAGAAGATTGCTATCTCCACGCGAGCTTCTCATAGGCCAGCGCCACCGCATGCAGTCATGTGAGAGAGAGGGAGACATCCATGCAGCATGCAGAGAGAGGAGAACGCGGGCGGACAGCCAATGGGCTGCATGGGGCATTTATAGCTGCTAACTCCTCCCATCCATGCGCCAGGGGTATTTCCATCCAGAAAGCATGCAGCGAGCCCCTGCCTTGGTATCCGGGTCTGCTCTTATGCGCAGAGTAAAAAGAATCGGAGGGAGTACTAGTAGTAAATAATAGCCTCACCCCTTCGCTGAGGAACGATCTACAGTTGGAAGGGACGAGGCCCTGCGGTTACTACGCTCTTATCTCCTCCTCGCCAGTTCCCCTCCCCCCGAAGAGAAGGCAGTTCGTCGCTGCTCCCATGGATTCGCCAGGCGGTTCTCCTCCTCGTCGGGGCTGGGAGACCTTGGACGACGATCCTGTGGGAGAAATCGCACGCCGCTCCGACGTCCTCACCGCCGCAAGACTCGGTGCTTCCTGCACCAACTTTTTCAAGACGCTGCTTAAACAGGCCATGCTTGTTGGTCTTCCATGCATCCTCGAGGAGAAGGTTCTTCTATGGGACAATCCTTCGAACAGTCCACCGCTCCCTGGCCATGGTTGCACGTTGACTCCGCTAGAGTTGCCGACGTTGAGAGGTAGTCGGATTTTGTCCGATGAGCAGGTCAGTAATGGAGTTTGATCATGTAGTACATAGTTATTCCATTTCCATCCCGTAATTTCTCCGCTGCCCACCGTCTTATATATAGGTCTGGGTCGGTGCCAACGAAGATTGGCTTGCATACCTCCGGCCGGATACCACCATCATTTTGCACAACATCCACAGCAGTGCGGCGTTCCGGTAGACCCCTTCTCCACCATTGGGATCGGCCTTCCGGACTGGCTGGGCAAGAATACGTATGATGATGCCTACATGAGATTGAAGAAGATAGCAATTGCGGACCCAGCCGACAAAGTGACGCGGCTACTACGATTACTATCTCATCGCGGTGTTCGACATAAGGATTGCCATCAATGCAGGAGGCAGTAACGGCAGAGGCTGGCGCATGTTGGCGGCGGCAGATTTGTACCCCTACATGTTCGAAGACGCCGTGCGCCATCTAGGCCGCATCTTCGCGGTGACAAGCCAGGGGACTTGTTTCATCTGGTTGATCCTACGGTACGGGAGATTACAAACGGAATGCACAAACCATCATTTGCATCCCTAACGGTACTCCATTATTTTGCAGGGACCAGTCATCCCCCGATCAAAATAAGATCGCCGATCCTGGATGTGCATTTGCATCCGCGATTCGGTCTAACCTGGAACCTTGTAGCTGACTTTGGCATATTGGGATCAACTATCTTAGCAGTCGTTACCCATGGTACCACTGATGTGCAACATGGTCACATAATCTACCACGATCGGACCGTCACCATCTACCCAGGTATTCCATTTTTTAACCCTCTCGCCTTCTCTTTCATTGTTGTACTAGTAGTATACTTTGTAGTACTAGTAGGAGTACTTTTTACCTTGGAGGACGCGTATAGCTAGCTAGGCCCTTGAAGACTTGAACCCACTAGCTGCCACCATTTTTGTTTTTCCATGTCTTACTATCTCATCCATGTAGCCAAGAGTGGCTATATATAATAAGCCGGTTATTTTACTTCCTCTATACCGGAGTAGTACTATTTGCTGCACAGTATTACTGACCGCCACATTTGAGCACAACATTATTATGCATGGACCTTGACTATGTACGTCACCATGTGTCCAGATCTGGGATGCCGCGTGTACCAGATGAACGGCGCCGAGTTCGACCCCCGTGATGCTACGTGGGTGCCGAGGAACACTCTTGGAGAGTACTCGCTTTTCATCGGGGACAGCTACCCCATTGTGAAGCGGATGCCACCTTCCGTGCACGACACGGAAGGCCTGCCGTTCATGAAGCATGGTTGTGTCTTCAGTGCGCACCGCCGGATGAACGACATGCTGGGACACGCTATCCCTGATTTATGCCGCTTCAGCTTGGATGAGTCTCCATCGTGTGGAACCGGACTAGAAAGCTGCGACAATGATTCCCGTTGCCCACCGCTATGGATCGTGCCATCCATGAAGAACACCTGGGACTGGAACCTGGAGGAGGACATGTAGCCCATCTATAACGTGTAAGTGGAGTACGGTAATTGTGAACGGTAGCGCTGTGAATATATGTAGACTAGTCGTGCACAAATTTATCACATGAGTTGGAGATGAACTTGTGTGGCATACTGGCATTTGTCCTTTAGAATTTATTACTAGTAAATGTGTTATGTGTACGTGCAACTTGTGTGGTTGTTGCACGGGCTCCAACACGCTCTTTGAGAAAAAAAGGTGGCACAGCTTTGGATATACGTGACGTGGCGGCATCATACAGTAGCATCGTTCGCTATAGTTGTACTAGTACACTCCTACTAGGACGACAACTCCTATAAAACCTTGCGCTTGGCTCTTTGCCTCTTCGGGAGGTTCAACAGTTCGTACTCGTGTGAACCTTGCACTTGGCTCTTCGCCTCTTCGGAAGGTCCAACAATGATGATACTACAGTACAATATGCTTCTGGCAATCTGACACCGATTGAACTGCTGCACGTCCACCGCGAGGGAGGACGAGGGCGAGGGAGAGGGAGAGGGAGAGGGTGCTGTAGTCAAAACCCTCTCCTCGTCCTGCGAACCACCGCGAGCGTGGGCGAGGGAGAGGCGTAGTAAGCAAGCTTCTCCTCGTTCGGCGAGTTGACGGGACACATCAAAGCAGTACTAGTACTAGTAGTAGTAGTCCATACTGCGTCCTTTCCGATTAATATGGCTTAATTTGAAACGAGAAAAATACACTGGCGGTCAACGTATGTAACAGTACGCTCTTTACGGTCACTATATATAGTTTTGCGGCGATTATGCGATCACTAGCTCATCGTAGAGCACCGTATTGCACCCTACTGACCGGCCACATAGTCGACGTGGCACTTTGTTGACTGGTTAAATTGTCACCTGGTTTCTGGGTCCCACCTGTCAGTTGGCAGAGCAAAGAAATCAGTTAAACAAAACTTTACGCAGGCGCGACACGAGTCCAACCCTTGCGCGCGAACCGCCCTGGCTGTGTATGTGAGTGCATGCACGTGTCCTCCCTCGGTCTTCCAACAAAGAGTGTACTACATGATGTACATCTACACTTCCAATGTGTTTAGCCTTTAATCTAAATCGATATTGATTGACTAATGCACCAACTTGTGCTGTAGGTATAGGCTACATGTCTATCCTTAATTACAGCATGCAACGGCCTTCATTTAATCTTCTTATCTCAATGGTCGCATGCACACATAAGTCTGCTACTTTTGGGCGTTAATTATGCCCTGGTCAATGTGTAAATCTCTAAATGTACAGTCTTTCACGGACGTAGGGAGTAGGTTGAGCACTTGAGCGTGAGCGTGTGTGTTGCGTCGTGTGCTGTGTGCCGCATGGGTGCGTGAGTGTTGCGTGCGTCCATGTGTACGTGTGAGTGTTGCATGTTGCATGCATGCATGCATGCATGGGGCTTACTCCCTCCCATTGACATGTTCATATTTCAAGCTTCCTCTGTTCCCTCCATATGGTGATACTCCCTCTGTTCCCAAATAGTACGGAGTAAAAGCCTCCCTCTGTTCCCAAATACGGAGTATTTGTCTTTCTACAGATTTCAACAAGTGACTAGGTACGGAGCAAAATGAGTGAAGTGAGCGTAGAGGCATAGGGATACTGTAGAAAGGAAGTCCTCGCGATCCATTTATTCCCCATCTCGGTCAGAGAGAACTATTCAACTAGTCTCTTCTTCTTCCTCCTCTCTTCTTCTTCCTCCTCTCTTCCCCATCGTCGGCCGCACACCATTTACCCCCGCTCACTGCTCGCCCGCCCGCGCCATCTTCCTTGGTAGCTCGCCGTACCATATCCCCCCACTCACTGCTCGGCCACACAGGAGAAGCTTCTTCGCTCGCCCGCCCGAATCCACTTCCCCGCTGGCTCGCAGGCACCGAAAACCCCAATGGCAGAACGACTGACACGCAGAGCCGTGATTGGAATTCCCTCCCCGATGTTCTCTTGGAGCAGATCTGTAGTCGTATGGACCTACTCAGCACCGTCCGTCTGGCCGCATGCTCGGTGTCTTTGTACCGTCTACTCGTCTGCAACCGGCCGGCTCTTTTCAAGACACCCTGCTTGCTGATGCCCGATCCTCGCAGGTGGCCCAGACACCGACTTGACGATCCTACGGAGGTTTCGTGGTGCCCCTCGACATGCTACCACTACCCGTCCACCTGTCCTTCATGCGCGGCCACTACTGGGCGGGCATGAAGGCCAACTGGATCGTCCTCATCCACCACACCGGTAGTCCGTGGCGTCTCGTGGATATCTACACCCAGCGAGAGATCACCCTTCCATCGTTGGATACCGCCGCCATCGAGCCTCGCGGCCCGCCGGACACTCCTGCCTACTACGCATGAGACGCGTCAAGCTTTTGGCTCGACCTCTGTTTGCAGAAAGTTGTAATCTGCGAAGTGCCCACACCATCAGAAGACTACATGGATTACAAGCTCATTGCCTTGTTCAACAAGGGATTAGTCTATCTGGAATCCGGTCGCCATACATGGTTATGGCTCATCATCAATCCTGTTGAGGAAACATTTCTGTCTGATGCTATAGTGCACGATGGCATCGTTTACGCGGTCGACGCACAGATTGGCTACCTATATTGGTGGAATCTATCGTCGTGTAATTGTTCTATCTCATCTCATCTTTACCTTATGAATACGACTGCCTGTTCATTTGTTACAAATTTAGAATGCATAGCATGTCTATAACCACATCATTGCTATATGTTCCTCTCATTTCCTAGATTTTTATGACCACACATGTTATTGTTAGAGTTGATATGATAACAATTGGCATCTAATGATTGTCAGAATACATATTATGAGCATAACATCATGATTGCTATATGTTACTCTCGTTTACAAGATTTTTATAACAACGCATTTTATTGCTTAGAGTTGATATGAGAACAGTAGTAGTAAGTGCTATGGTAGAATATGAGTAGGCGTGTCATAGCTGTTTTCCTCTCATTGTTACATGATGTTTGAACCATGACATATTGCTAGAATATGAAAGCCATTGGCTTATTTTTTTAACTTGGGGTATGATTATGACCACGGCATTGCAATTCTCTGTCTATGATATGTGTCACTGTTATAATAATCTTAATTCCACACATACTCTGAACATGATTGTTTATTTTTGTCCTTTTGGTCTCCAATTTGAATTGTTGCAGCAGACGCAAATGCGCTGGCCTTCATGATTCCAGGACCTGGAATCATACCAGCCGATGGGTGGTGGTTTATCGCTCGTTCAGCTGACGGCGTCATTTGATGCTCATTCGCACGTACCAAATTGACCAAACCATTACATCAAACCACATGCAGTACAATGCGTGGGGCGTTCGTGACATTGATGGCTATGGCTGCTTCGTGTTCGAGAAAGATCCCAGCTCCGTTGGGCCAGGCGTATTCAACTGGAGGCGGGTTTACAGCCTCGGCAACCACTCCTTGTTCCTCGGGCTCAATTATCCGATCATCCAACCAATCATCGATCATATCACCGGCGATGATTACTGTGCTATGCAACTTCCATTCAGAGGGGGGCTGTGTTTACACATCATACCATGGGTTTCATGAATCACCATATCCAGAGATTCGTCGACACAGCTTGTTGCCAGATAATCTTCAGTGTGTGAAAGGCATCAAGCTTCCATGCGATGGATGGCTTTTGCAAACCCGACATGCGGCGATGTGGTTCATGCCAACAGCAAATATGCACAACTTGATTCGTGCTGATATCTAGACTGAGCCATGTATTCTGCTGCTGTAGCACGACCCTCTTTTGTTGGATATTATGTACTGTTGTTAGTTTGAAGCACTCCTCTGGTTTGAAGGATAGATACCTTCCTGGGATCAAGTGCATCCTAACTCACCTGCGTAGGATGTACTGATAATGATGATGGAGATGCTGTGCAGAAGCCATATATATATCAGTTAGGCTTCAAGTGCGTACTTGTTAGTTAAACCTTATGTATAAATTGTGACACTAAATACGACTAGTAAGTAGTACAGTAGCAGTACTAGTATACGTCGGTCAAATTATTCATCATGTCCACACATTGAATTGACGTGACAACACGCTGCGCGTGAGGTGACACAAGAATCCCGGTGGCGTGTTCGGGTATTCTGGACTTCAGATTTGGAGTACCACTTATCTGTCAAAATCTTTCATCATTCACTTAAAACAGTCGATTGATCATACATTGAGTACCATATAACTGGAATTACCGATGCAAGTCGAAGAAGGATTGGCCCGTGCTGCCGGCTGGCGTCAAGTTCGATCCCACGGATCAGGAGCTGATCGAGCACCTTGAGGCCAAAGTGAGTGCTGACAGCGCGAGATTTCAGTCTCTCATCGATTTGTTCATACCAACCATCGACAGCGAGCACGACATATGTTACACCCAACCTGAGAAACTTCCAGGTAAGACACCGATCGGCCGTCTACTTGCACAAACATATTCCTTTGTTTATAGCTCTATTTTTCTTTTTAGACGCAGACCTGGTGAAGCAATTACAATTTGACAGTTAATAAAAAGTGAAACAAGTGACTGCAACATGCCAAAGATGTTATGAAAATGCCAACTAGGTACACTAAAACCTGTATTCCACAATACTGCAGGTATCACACTGAGTGGCCTAAGGAAGCATTTCTTCCAGCGCAATTCCAGGGCGTTCAAAAGGGCGCGTGGACGCGTCGCAAGATACAGTCGGAGTGCGGCATGCACGCGATGTGGCACAAGACCGGCAATACCTTGCCGGTGATGGTCAACGGCCGGCAGACGGGCAGCAAAAAAGGTTCTGGTGCTGCACACCAACAAGAACTTCGACCAGCAGAGGACCAACTGGGTGATGCACCAGTACCACCGGGGACCTGGAGCAAGAGAAGGAGCGGGAGCTGGTCCTCTGCAAGATTTTCTACCAGACGAACACTAGGGCCAGGAGTAAAAATTATAAGTTAGTTTGGTATTGGTAGTTGTACTACCTTGTCGTCCGCAAGTTGGTATTGTTGTTAACGATCTTTTGGTATGAACTTGCATTTGCTTACAACATCATGCGAGGGTCGACGTGGATATAAAGCTGAATCATTTGTTTTGAAACGAATTTTTGGGCACCTGATTTTTATTTGATGGGTAGCATAAGCACCCGCCGTTCGAATTCCCAGTTCTCCAATTTTTCGAAACAAGTGCATGCACTTATTATCACGATAAAAAAACAATATATGTGTGCATCCCAGTTATCAGTCTGTACTTGCAGAATTCTCTCGTTTATTGAGCACATATTGTTTTTTCAGGTCGAGCAAGTTTCAACTGGGCTGTAGATTGCCCAGGGTTGTTTTGTTTTTAACAGGCCAGCCCATGACGACAACGGGGCACAAAGATCCAGCAGGTATCTACTGGCCTCTGGCCCGCCAGCGTTAGTTATATTTTGTCTTACAACATCCGCAGGCAGTTTTTTTTACTGAATCAAACACACAGCCCAGTTCTATTTTCCTCTTGAAACGCATGTCCTACATCCGTTTTCTAATCTCTACCTATAGTTTTACTAGTTCATATACACGTATCATTATATTGAAAACACATAAAATTCCCTTTTCATATTTACATCCTTATTTTTGTTGTTTTTTCCCACCCAGCGCTGATTTTTTTACCACTGGTTTTCCCTTAAACCAACTAAATTGTCCCACGTCTTATTTGCTTACAAAAACAAAACGATTTTTTGGCAAATCAATAAGTTCTTAAAAAAATGTTTATCATTTCGGGATTACAACAGTTCGGACTCCACCGAAATATGCAAAATAAGGTTGGACTTTTTGACCGTGGTCCTGGGCAGAAAATGGGCTGTAATAAATTACTTAAGAATTAGCAAATGGGCTGCAAATTATTAAAAAATAGCAAATGGGCTTTATGTTGTCTGCCACAGATTTGGAGGCTGACTTGTGGGCCTACTAAGTTCATGCGTACAAAAGGTTTCTCAAAAAAGAAACTTAGTCAACAATCGTGCTTCTTCAGTCTCTGATATTCCAGTCCCAGCCGCCCAAACCAGCGCCATCGGAACCGCCTGCTCCCGCCTCCCGTGGCCGGCAGTGTTGCCGGGAAGGCCTCACGGCCCCATCATACTTCGCATCCCTGGCCTGTCTATCCCTCTACTCACCCACACCTCCTGTTATTTTCCGGCGATGGCAGCCGAACCAGTCAACCCTCGTACTCTCCACCGCGTGGGCAGCCACTCCGTGTCTTCCCCGGCTCCGTGTTGTTCCCTTCATAGGCCTCGCCGTCGTCCACCACCCTGGTGCTCTCGGCGCGGCATGGTCAGCGATGTCCATCCAACGGCCGTAGTGCATCTTCAACCTCTGGTCTTCTTGCCCCAGCCGCCCAAAGCAGCGCCGGTCATGCCGCATGCTCCTACCTCCCATGGCCGGTTGTGCTGCCGCGGAGGCCTCACCGTCCCCATACTACTCCCACTGCTGGCCAGGCCATCCCTCCACTCACCCACTCCCCCTGTTATTCCGCGGCGACGGCAGCCTCACACCGCAGCCGAACCAGTGAACCCTCGTACTCCTCTCCGCGTGGGCATCCACTGCCGCGTCTTCCCCGGCTCCGCGTCGTCCCCTTCCTAGGCCTCGCCGTCGTCCACCGCCGTGGTGCTCTCGGCGGCGTGGTCAATGTGGTCAACGACCGACTTCCATCGGAAGAGTACTGTACGTGGAGAGGCTGACAGCTGGGTCCACGCAGCCGCAAGGAAGTGCCTCCTTATTACGCGCAAAATAATTATTCCTCCACCTGACAGCAGGGACCCACCGGACGGGCCACCAGTATTTTGCGGAAAAAACGTTTCCCCCTGACTGCTGGGACCCACCGGACGGGCCACCGTATTTCGCGAAAAAAACGTTTGCCCCTGACTGCTGGGACCCACCGGACGGACCATCGTATTTCGTGAAAAACGTTCCCCCCGCTGTCAGCTCGGACCCACCGGAAGTGCCTCCTTATTACGCACAGAAAAATGAATACTCCCCCTGCTAGCTGGGACCCAACCTGGTGGGAGGCTGACTTGTGGGCCTACTAAGTTGACGAGGATGGAGGGCTTTGTCAACTTAGTCAATATGAACGATTCTAGCTCCAGTGACCGTACGATGTCCATCCAACGGCCGTAGTGCTTCTTCAACCTCTGGTCTTCTTGCTCCAGCCGCCCAAAGCTGCGCCGGTCGTGCCGCGTGCTCCTGCTTCTCGTGGCCGGCTGTGATCCCGCGGAGGCCTCACCGCCCCCTACTACTCCCACTGCTGGCCCATGCTATCCCTCTACTCACCCACACCCCTTGTTATTCTACGGCGATGGCAGCCTCACGCCGCAGCCGAACTAGTGAACCCTCGTACTCCTCTCCGCGTGTGCATCCACTACCGCGTCTTCCCCGGCTCCACGTCGTCCCCTTCCTAGGCCTCGCCGTCGTCCACCGCCTTGGTGCTCTCGGCGCGGCGTGGTCAATGTGGTCAACGACTGACTTCCCTCGGAAGAGGACTATACGTACAGCTGGGTCCACGGCCACAGCCCAATTTTTTTGTGATTTGCCAAGTCGCTTTGTCAGGCCTGTTGGGCTACAAAATTTTCAAGACAAGGAGAGCTTCATTCGACTGGCTGAGAAAATGGCCCATCAGTAATGAGAAATGGGCTGTACATTTTTAAAACACATCAAATTGGCAATTAGTTTAAAATATCTTTTTTTCATTTCGAGATTTTAAATTACATTAATTTTTATGCGTGGAGAATTTGTAGGATTTTATGTTGCTATACATTTATTTTTAAAATCAGTTTGAATGTGAGTCAAAATTTCGGGATTAAAAACAGTTCGGACCGCATCGAAATATGGAAAATTTCGTTAATTTTTTAACCGTGCCACAATATGGGCTGTAATGCTAACAAAAAGAATATGGGCTCTAAAAAAACCTTAAGAATTAGCAAATGCGCTGTAAATTATTAGAAATAATGACAGATGGGTTGTATGCTGTTTTTCAAAGATTTGAGGCTTTCCTAAAAAGAAAGGTTGACGCACAAGCAGTGACTGTTGGATGTCCATCGATCGGCCGTCTTGCTTCTTCAATCTCTGCTCTTCCTGCTCCAGCCGCTCAAACAAGCGCCGGCGGTACTGCCTGCTCCCTCCTCCCCGCGGCCGGCTGTGCTGCCGCGCAGGCCTCACCACCCCACCGTACTCCCATCGCTGGCCTAGCCATCCCTGTAATCACCCACACCTGCTGTTATTCTCCGGCGACGGCGGACGAACCAGTAAACCCTCATACAGTCGTCCTCCCCTCCGCGTGGGAACCACCTGCCGAGTCTTCCCTGCCTTCGTGTCATTCCCTTCCTAGGCCTCGCCGTCGTCCACCGCCCTGGTGCTCTCAGCGCCCCAGCCCAACGTGGTCAACGACCGACATGCATCTGAAGTGGACTGTACGTGGAGAGGCCGATAGCTGGGTCCACGGCCGCATGAAAGGAAATGCCTCCTTATTACGCGCAAAATAATGATTCCTCCACCTGACATCAGGGACCCACCGAAAGGGCCTCTGTATTTCGCGAAAAAAACGTTACCGCCGCTGACAGCTCGGACCCACCAGCTATATCTTCGCACGCAAGGAAGTGCCTCCTTATTACGTTCAAAAAAATGAATACCCCCCTGCTAGCTGGGACCCACCTTGGTGGCAGGCTGACTTGATGCCTACTAAGTTGACGGGGACGGAGGGCTTTTTCAACTTAGTCAATATGCACGATTCTAGCTGCAGTGACCATACGATGTCCATCCAACGGCCATAGTGCTTCTTCAACCTCTGGTCTTCTTGCTCCAGCGCCCAAACCAGCGCCGGTCGTGCCCCGTGCTCCTGCCTTCCGTGGCCGGCTGCGATGCGGCGAGGCGCTCACCGCCCCCTACTACTCCCCACCGTTGCCAGGCCCATCCCTCTAGTCGCCCACACCCCCTGTTATTCTGCGGCGACGGAAGCCTCACACCGCAGCGAACCAGTGAACCTCGTACTCCTCTATGCGTGGGCATCCACTGCCGCGTCTTCCCCGGCTCCGCGTCGTCCCCTTCCTAGGCCTCGCCGTCGTCCACCGCCCTGGTGCTCTCAGCGCGGCGTGGTCAACGTGGTCAAGGAACGGCTTCCATCGGACGTGGACTGTTCGTGGAGAGGCTGACAGCTGGGTCCACGGCCGCAGCAAGGAAGTGCCTCCTTATTATGTGCAAAATAATTATTCCTCCACCTGACAGCGGGGACCCACCGGACGGGCCACCGTATTTCGCCCCCTGACTGCTGGGACCCACCAGCTACATCTTCGCACGCAAGGAAGTGCCTGACAGTCGGGACCCACCTAGTCGAAGCGTACGTAGCGTTGTCATTCTGGTCGCGAACGTGTATGTACATATATACTGGTGATGTAGAGGCGCGCACGTGTCGTAGTAGAGGCGCGCACGTAGCATGTACACGTACGTACAGCGGCCAGGGTGCAAGAAAGAAAATACGGCCACGTATGTGTACATACGGGCGGGGTCTCGAACGCCTACTCGCGCATACGTACGGCAGGGCTCGTGTACATGGCTGGGTAGGAACGGAGAAACAGCTGTCGTCGTGTTCATGGGGAGGCAACGGAATGCGTCGTGTTCATGGGGAGGCAACGGAATGCGTCGTGTTCATCGGGAGGGCTTGGACGGAACAGGCGATGGAAACGAGGCCTGGCGTACCACAGAACGGAGGAAACGGCCTTGTGTTCGACCGGCCACGTTCGAAACAGGATCCTGTTCATCGGGAGGGGTCTGGCGTACCGCAAAACGGAGGAAACGGACCTCCTACGGTCGAAACGGGGGTCCTGTTGATCGGGAGGCGTGTGGCGTACCGCAAAACGAGGTTTTGTCACAATTTTCGTCATAGAAGTGTCATATGTATGACAGAAAAAATTTCATTCGGCCCAAAATGTCACGGATGTATCTTTTTTTTGTAGTGGAGGGCTTTGGTGATGATGGATAGTCGCACATCGAGCGTAGGAGGTCCTCCAATTTGCGGATAATGCCTTTTAGTGTGATGATATGCTCCTTCAGCAAAATATTTTCACTTGTGAGATACTTGTTTTGAACACGAGCTAACTCGATCATCTTGAAAGCTTCAATCTCCGTTGGGGTAAACAGATTATGATGAGGTTGAAGGATGTCTTCGTCCACTGCTGCCGGAACTTGATCTCCCATGGCCTTCTTGATCCCATCATCCTTGTTGATCTCCCCAGGTTCTTCTCACTTCAGTTCTATCTTCATTAGCCAAGCATCATTGCCCTCATTGTTGGAGGAGGAGGGAGACGACATGATGCTTGGCTTTGACAACCCTCGTAGAAAACAGCTCAAAACGAAAACAGGATATATTTGCGTGATATGGTGGTCAAAACCTTCGGGAGATTATATAATGAATTTTTACCGACCAAAAGAAGTATCGTGCTAGAAAACGAAGTCTGGAGGGCACACGAGGTGCCTACGAGGGAGGGGGGCGCGCCCTCCACACTCGTGGAAGCCTCGTGTCCTTTCCGGACTGCTTCTTATTTTCCTATTTTCTTAAATATTCCAAAACAGAGAAAAATTGCTATTAAAACTGTTTTGGAGTCGGTTTACTTACCGTGCCATGTAACTCTTCCTTTTTGGAGTCTGAAACGTTCAGGAAAGTGTCCCTTATGAATTCCTCAGGGGTTACGGTTTCAATAACATTAGTTTCAACATTTATGGGATTACTTGTGATATAATGTTTGATTCTTTGACTGTTCACCACCCTCGGATTTGTGCCTTCCGAAGTGTCTTGATTTTTATGGCACCAGAACGATAACCTCCTCGATGACGTAAGGAACCTTCCCATTAGAGAGAGTTTGCCTGCAAAAAATCTAAACGAGAAGTTGTATAATACATAATCGCCTACATTAAACTCACGCTTTTGTATTCCTTTTATCATGCCATCTTTTAACTTTTTCTTTAAACAAGTTGGCATTCTCATAAGCCTGGGTTCTCCATTCATCGAGTGAGCTAATTTCAAAAAGCCTCTTCTCCCGGCAAGTTTGAAGTCATAGTTGAGCTCTTTAATGGCCCAATATGCCTTATGTTCTAGTTCGAGAGGTAAGTGACATGCTTTACCATAAACCATTTTATAATGAGACATACCCATAGGATTTTTATATGCAGTTCTATAGGCCCATAATGCATCATCAAGTTTCTTGGACCAATTCTTCCTAGATCTATTAACAGTCTTTTGCAAAATTAATTTAAGCTCTCTATTACTCAATTCTACTTGACCACTACACTGTGGATGATATGGAGATGCAATTCTATGATTAACATCACACTTAGCAAGCATTTTATGAAAAGCACCATGAATAAAATGTGAACCACCATCAGTCATTAAGTATCTAGGGACTCCAAACCTCGGAAAAATAACTTCTTTAAGCATCTTAATAGAGGTGTTATGAGCAGCACTACTAGTTGGAATAGCTTCTACCCACTTAGTAACGTAATCAACAGCAACTAAAATATGTGTATACCCATTAGAGGAAGGAAAAGGTCCCATATAATCAAAGCCCTGAACATCAAATGGTTCAATAACAAGTGAATAATTCATAGGCATTTCTTGATGTCTACTAATATTACCAATTCTTTGACATTCATCACAAGACAAAACAACTTGTGGGCATCCTTGAAGATAGTAGGACAATAAAAACCGGATTGCAATACCTTATGTGCAGTTCTACCTCCAGCATGGTGTCCTCCATAAGCCTTAGAGGGACACTTGCGTAGGATATGTTCATGTTCATGCTCAGGTACACAACATCTAATAACACCATCTACACCTTCTTTATAAAGATGTGGGTCATCCCAGGAGTAATGTCTTAAATCATAGAAGAACTTTTTCTTTTGCTGGTATGTGAAACTAGGTGGTATAAATTTAGCAACAATATAATTAGCATAATTAGCATACCATGGAGCAGTATGAGAAGCATTTATGACAGCTAATTGTTCATCAGGGAAGCTATCATCAATAGGTAGTGGGTCATCAAGAACATTCTCTAACCTAGACAAGTTGGTCTGCAATGGG
>NC_053025.1:124623279-124654830 GCF_003073215.2 Triticum urartu | reverse complement strand
TCTCTACGGTGGTATGTGGAATTTATTTTGCAGGGTCGGACACTATCCTGTATTCAAACTCTTCTGTGATGTGTTCGGAGGAGGAACCCGCCTTGCAATGCCGAAGACAACACTGCGCGCCGGACTCATCGTCATTGAAGCCTGGTTCAGGGGCTACTGAGGGAGTCCTGGATTAGGGGGTCTCCGGACAGCCGGACTATATCCTTTGGCCGGACTGTTGGACTATGAAGATACAAGATTGAAGACTTCGTCTCGTGTCCGTATGGGACTCTACTTGGCGTGGAAGGCAAGCTAGGCAATACGGATATGGATATCTCCTCCTTTGTAACCGACCTTGTGTAACCCTAGCCCCTCCGGTGTCTATATAAACCGGAGGGTTTTAGTCCGTAGGACAACATACAATCATACCATAGGCTAGCTTCTAGGGTTTAGCCTCTCTGATCTCGTGGTAGATCTCTCTTGTACTACCCATATCATCAATATTAATCAAGCAGGACGTAGGGTTTTACCTCCATCAAGAGGGCCCGACCTGGGTAAAACATCGTGTCCCCTGCCTCCTGTTACCATCCGCCTAGACGCACAGTTCGGGACCCCCTACCCGAGATCGCCGGTTTTGACACCGACAACGCATTTGGACCACTTGAGCGGGCGCGTGGCCTCGAGCCTGGGGAGAGCCGCGTTCACCTCGCGGGAAAACTGATTAAAGATGCGCCAGGAGGCTGGGGCCTGAGCACCACCCAAGATGCAGGCGATGGCACGGGGCTCGTGAAAGCCCCCAACCACCTTGTCCTGATGGTGGTCGTCGTTTCTCCTTGGTGGTGGCGGCAGCGGAGGGAGGCCGGTGTTGCCCTGAGGACGGCCCTCATGATGCCGCTCCCTCCAAGGGCCCTCGCGAGGCTGGTCCTGCCAGCGATCCTCGCGAGGTTGGTCGCGCCACTCCTGGCATGGACCGCGGTCGTCCCAGCGTCCTCCACTTTGTCCACCTGCTCGGCCGTATCCCCGGTCGCTGCGCTCAGGGCATCGACCGAAGCGTCCGTTGCGGATGGCCCCAAGCTCTTGATAGTCATTGGTATTGTGGCTATGCATGTTGTGGAAGGCGCAGAACGGGCGACTGCTCTTGGACGACTCGGGGTGGTCTCGGTCGCGCTTCGTCTCCGGCTCATCCGCGAGCACGGCTACCCCCTTACACTTCACATCTTTAGCCTTGGCCTTCTTGTCTTCTGGGTCAGCCGCTGGAAGGTCGAGGAGGGAGAGGCGCCCTTCCTCAGCTCTTGCACACTTGGTCGCCATGTTGAACATCTCCAGGGTCGTGCATAGCTCCTCGTGGGTAGCGAGCTCCTCCTTCATCTTGACGCCGCGGACGCCGTCGGAGAATGCGGAGATGATGGCCTCGTCCGTCACCTTGGGGATCTTGAGGCGAACGTTGTTGAAGCGCTGGATGTACTTCTGCAGGGTCTCCCCTAGCTGCTGCTTGATGCGACACAGGTCACCTGCGGCCGGCGGGCGGTCATGAGTGCCCTGGTAGTTGGCGACGAAATGCTCATGCATCTCACCGCAAGAAGAGATTGATCCCGCGGGCAGATTTAGGAGCCACGAGCACGCGCCATCTTTGAGGGCCATGGGGAACCGGTTTGCCATAACCTTCTCGTCGCCGTTGGCTGCCTCGATGCTTAGCTCATAGAGTTGCAAGAACTCCGCGGGGTCGGGGTGATGTCGTAGCACGGAGGCAGGTCTGGCTTGAACTTGCCAGGCCAGACGACGCTGCGCAGCTCGGGAGTGAAGGTGCGGCAGCCTGCTGTGGTCATCGGAGCCCATCGCGGAGGTGGAGCCTGTTCCTAGTATCCACGTGCCGCCGCTGCAGGCAGTACACGGTCTTGACACAATGGTGCTATTAGCAGAGGAGCGTTTTCTTGTGGCCTTGGGACTTCTTGGCAGCTTCCTTCTTCGCGCGCGGGCGCCCGGCGTGGCGGGTCACTCCACAGACCCGCGCGTCTTGGTGCGAGGGTGCCGTCTTGACGCGGAGGTGGTGGAGGCGCTCCGTCAGCCACGTCGCCCTTAGCTGGAGGTTAGCGAGGCAGCGAGAGGGGCGGTGCGGGAGAGCCCCCAGCGGCATTGACGAGATCGGTGATGCAGTCCAGCCAGTCCTCGTAGAGGTCATCGACTGGGCGGTAATGCAGGAGCTCGCGTGCCATGAGCAGCACGGCCTGCGGGTCCGTGGGTGCGCGACGAGTGCGGGACGACGAGCCGGCCAGAGTCAGCGATGGGGTGGTGGTGCGTCTGTCCCACTACACGAAGGGGTGCAGCGATGAAGCTTGCTGCTCATTCGCGGCCGGGCCGGTGGCGGCGTTGGTAGCGCGTGATGGAGAACGGCATGGAGGTCCGCCAATGGGTGTCGTCTGAGCGACGTGGGCGGCGAGGCCGGCCCGACGCTCAGCATGGGCTTGTAGAGCGTCAGCCATGGATGCGGTGGAGCAATGGAGCGTGGATCGATAGAAGAAAGGCTTCAGTGCACCCCTACCTGGCGCGCCAAATGTCGGATTCGGGTTCCGGCAAACCCTTGAGGTTCGAACTCTAGGGTGCGCACGAAGATCTCTCTCTCCCTAGCTCGCTCTCGCAACGATCTCAAGGCCTAGCTCGCCGAACCCAAGGAACAAGAGACACGAGAGTTTATACTGGTTCGGGCCACCGTTGTGGTGTAATACCCTACTCCAGTGTGGTGTGGTGGATTGCCTCATGGGCTGAGGATGAATCAGTACAATGGATGAACAGCCTCCTGAGGAGAGGTGTTCTTGAGCTCGATGAGCTGGTGTGTCTGAGGATGGTCCGAATGATCCGTCTCCCTATGGTGGTGGCTAGCCCTATTTATAGAGGCCCTGGTCCTCTCACAAATGTTAGGCGGGAAGGGATCCCACTGAGGGAGTCCCGGATTAGGGGGTCTCCGGACAGCCGGACTATATTCTTTGGCCGGATGGTTAGACTATGAAGATACAAGATTGAAGACTTCGTCTCGTGTCCGGATGGGACTCTACTTGGCGTGGAAGGCAAGCTAGGCAATACGGATATGCATATCTCCTCCTTTGTAACCGACCTTGTGTAACCCTAGCCCCCTCCAGTGTCTATATAAACTGGAGGGTTTTAGTTCGTAGGACAACATACAATCATACCATAGGCTAGCTTCTAGGGTTTAGCCTCTCCGATCTCATGGTAGATCTACTCTTGTACTACCCATATCATCAATATTAATCAAGCAGGATGTAGGGTTTTACCTCCATCAAGAGGGCCCGAACCTGGGTAAAACTTCGTGTCCCCTGCCTCCTGTTACCATCCGCCTAGACGCACAGTTCGGGACCCCCTACCCAAGATCCGCCGGTTTTGACACCGACATTGATGCTTTCATTGAGAGTTCCTCTATGTCGTCACTGTTAGGCTTGATGGCTCCCTCTATCATCGTTAGTGATGCAGTCCAGGGTGAGACTTTTCTCCCCGGACAGATTTTTGTATTCGGCGGCTTTGCACTGCGGGCCAATTCGCTTGGCCATCTGGAGCAGATTGAAAGCTATGCCCCTGGCCATCAGATCAGGTTTGGAAGCTTAAGCTACACGGCCGATATCCGCAGAGACTTGACCTTCGACGGATTCGAGCCTCTACCTTGTGCGTCACACGGTCATGATGAGCACGATTTAGCTCTACCATCCGACAGTGTTCAGGAGATCGCACCGGCAGCCGCTCCGACCCTCAACTCGGAGTCAGTTGCGCCGTCCATGGACGGGTGGATGGATGTCGGATTTCGGGTTGGCAGACCCTTGAGGTTAGAACACTGGGGTGCACGCGGAGATTTCGCCTCCTACCTACCTGCGCCCCTCCGCCTCGCTAAGATCTAAGCCTATGGAAAGAACAACACAAGAGACACTAGGGTTTATACTGGTTCGGGCCACCGTTGTGGTGTAATACCCTCCTCCAGTGTTGTGGCATGGTGGATTGCCTCTTAGGCTGATGATGATGAACAATACAAGGGAGAACAGCCTCGCGAGGGTCTGTTCTTGGCTGGGGCGATGAACTGCTGGGAGGAGTTCAGTCACCCTTCTCTTCTCTCTCTGATTGTCTCTTGTTTCCCCCGATCCTGTGGGTGGCTGGTCCTATTTATAGAGGCCCTGGTCCTCTTCCCAAATATCGAGCGGGAAGGGAGCCAACAATGGCGGGCTAATTTGAAGGGGGACAGCTAGTACCAGCTATCCTGACAAAAGTAGTCTTTGCCTGCACAAAGCTCTGGTGGTGACGCCGTCTTGGGCTCCACGATGACCTCCGTCTTGCAGTCCTCCTGGTCTTGGTCTTGTTGCACCGAAATGGCAACCTTTGCCTGATGCCTCGGTACTCCGCGGCTGCGCTTGCTCCCTTTGCACCAAAGAGGAAAGGAGGACACTGCGCGGGCTGGCGCGCCTGGCGCCCTTGGTCGTCATGGCTTGCGTCACGGGCACCTCGTGAGGTACCCCGCCTTGATCTCTCCGCCTCCTCGCGAGCCAGCCTGATGAGGCCGTGCCTGAGGAAGCTCCGTGTCGTCCGCCCCACGAGGCTTGGCCCCTCGCGAGGGTCTTGGGTCTGTGTGTGATGAAGATGGGCCATGCTGGGCCCCCCTTTGAGCCACGCCGCAGGCCGCAGGCAGGCAAGTCTGGGGACCCCCGTTCCCAGAACACGACAGTAGCCCCCGGGCCCAAGGCGCGCCCGGACTTGGCCGTGCAGGGAGGCGGAAGGGCAAGAGCGAAGCGCCGCGGGCCCTAACAGCCTGCGGCCTTGGGCGCCGCGTGGCGGTTGATTGGACGTGGAGCGCCTTAGCAACCGCGAGTTGATAAAGGAGCGGCATCTGCCTAGGCTTTGCTTTTTGCTTTCTCCGGTTGCTGCTCAGATCCCCTTTCTTGCGCCTCTCCTTCCTTCCTCCAAAATTTCCAGATCTACTCCGACCGCTGACCTAGGAAGCCATGGCGCCTCGTCAGCCCCCGGCCGTAGCTTGGTACTCGTCTGCCCTGGACTCGCCGAACGTGTCGGAGGCGAGCCTCGCCCGGTTGCGCCGGATGGCGGCGGCGCGGGGCATCGACGGGGCGAAGGTGTTCAAGGCCGGCTCCGCCACCCCTGAGGGTCAAGGGAGCACCTTCTATCCGTTCTTCGTAAGTGCCATTGCTGCTGGCCTGGTGCCTCCCTTCTCCGAGTTCTTCTTCTCTGTCCTCCGCCATTACAAGCTACAGGCTCTGCATCTCCACCCCAACTCCGTCCTTCTCCTGGCAATCTTCGCCTATTACTGCGAGGCTCACGTAGGGGTGCAGCCCTCAGTGGCCTTGCTGCGCCACTACTTCTACCTCCGGACCTCTCGCGGTCCTGCTTCCGCGTGCGCGAGCTTCATCGCGTACGGTGGCGCCATTGCCATTTCGAACCCCGGGAAAAGGATTGAGGGCTTCAGGAGCAAGTGGGTCTTGGCGGATGCTGGGCGCATCCACCCTCGGCTGATCTTGCCCACGGAGCAGCCCACGAGCTCCAGCGATTGGGGTCGAGCGGAGCTCGCGGACCCCCGCGCGAAGCTGGTGTTGGAGAAGATGGACGCGGATCTGAGGCCGGCCAACATGGCGGCGGCGAAGCTGACCGGCGCGTCGCTGCTGAGGGAATTCCTGGAGCACCAGCTGGCTCCGCTTCGGCAGTACTCACTTCCGATGTGGAGGCCCCATCCGAGCCCCGCGGCCTTGGCCGACGGAGATCTGGCTGCGGTCCTCCAATCTCTGGTCGGGGGCGATGTGGCGAGGTTGGAGGGCGCTCCTACGCCCTTGTTCCTCCGCGACGACTGGGAGCAGGTAGTGGAGTCCATGCCCGTCTTCAACGGGGATGGGCCCGTGCCCATGGAAACTCCCGAGGAACCGGTGGACGTGCCCTCCGACGACTCCAGCGAAGAGGAGGAAGGAGGGGAGCGGGAAAAAGGGCCTGACTCCGAGGCGACTGACGGAGAGTCGAGGGCTCCCCTCCCCCGGCGCAGGTCCCGCGTTCTCCGCCTCTCTCCGAGCGATGACGACGAGGATGACGACGAGCAGGACGGCGGGAGCTTGCCCCCGATCCCGAAGAAGGACAGGACCGGGCTGATCTCCCGCGGTCTGCCCCGGCCCCGAGGCGGACCGCAGACGCACCTTCCGCTTCCAAGCTTCCCGAGGTTGACCCTTCCAGCCGGCTTTCAGGCTTCAAATTTGGCCGGAGGCCGCTCGAGCTCACTGGCGACGACCCGTAAGCGTTTGATTCTTGTCTTTATTTCTTGTTCTGCTTCTGAGGCTTGACGTCCGCATCTTTTGGATAGGCTGGCGCCCGCAGCAAAGAAGCCGAAGGGAGCTCCTGAGGTTCCATCCGTGGCAGCGCCTCTGCCCGCGAAGGAGGGTGACCGCGACGCACGGGCTTCTCCTGCCCGGTCGTCCTCGCGAGGCCTGGCTGAGCCGGCTGGGGCGAGCTCGCCCCGGCCCAAGTGACTCCCGAGGTGTCCTTGCCTGCCGCCGCCACTACAGCCGTTGGGGCGCAGCAGACTCCGCCTCAGGATGCTGTGGCCGCGCAGCCGCCTTCTCCTCCTACTCCACCGGCTGCTGTCTCTCCGACTCCTTCTGCCGTTCTGGATCGTGCTGTTGCTGAGCTGGACCGACTGCGGCAGGATCTTCTTGGCGCCGACCCTCGCTTGGTGGCCGGGCGCTTGGAGCTGGCTTCAGGATGGGTTCGCTCCGACGCTTCGATTCGGGCGGCGCTGGTCCAGGCCTCGACGGCTTGCGATGAGGAGAAGCAGGCCGTCCTTGAGGCGAAGGCTGCTCGTGACGCAGCCCTGGGGGAGGTGGTCGACGTCCGTGGTCGCTGCAAGGCGCTGGAGGACGAGCTGCAAGGCCTGCGGGACCAGCTCGCGAAAGAGGCCCGCCTTCGCCAAGAGCAGGAAGAAGGCGTGAAGGCTCGCGAGGCGGCCGTCAAGGAGAGGGAGGTCAAGCTCAGGAGGCGCCGTGACCGCCTAGGCGCGCTGGAGCAGGAGTTGGGGGCGAGGAAGGTAGCTGGACGACAAGGCCCAGGTTCTTGCCGAGGACCGCGTGGCCTTCACGGAGATGGAGGCGAAGGCTCGCTCCTCGCTGAGGACGCTTTACGACAGCGGCCTGGAGAGCCCGCTGGCTGGCGCGAGGACGGCCCCGCCAAGGTGCTTCCCTTCCTGGTTCGCGCTCTTGAAGATGTCGTCCTTGGCCTTGGCCCCACGGCCGAGGCCGAGGCGCGTGTCCTGTCTTCTGCAGCGCTGACGCGGGTCCTCACCCACATCTACCTTCGCGATCCCGACGTCGACCTCGACGGCCTGTTGGAGCCAGTAAGTGGCGAGCGTGCCGCTGCCGCTGCCGAGGCCATGAAGGGTCCGCACAGAGGCTCTGCTGGGGAAGTTCCGGGCCTTCAGCCAAGCCGAAAGCAGGCGCTGCCGACCCCACGCTCCATGAGGTGCACCACTCCGCGTTGCTCCACCGCCGACAGTGACTCCGTTGTGCTCATGTCCTGCCTTTAATTCCTGCACATGTATCATTGCCTCGGGGGAGGCGTTTAAACTTGCGTGGCATGAGACAACAGTGTGGACTGTGATATTGCTTTTGAATTCCTTGAAATTTGCGCTTTTCCTTCCTACTTGCTTATGTTCTACGCCGGCAGAGCCCGGCCCCGCGCATACCTCACCCAGCGTTAGTCCCGACCGGAAACCAGGACGGGGCCAAGGAGTGAGGGGCTACGTGACAAGTTAGGCTCCTGAGTCGCGATGCTCAGGAGTCCCCCTTGGCGCACGAATAGCAAGTAGGGAGGTGTGATGTGGGTGGATCTACCGTTCTACGTCTGCAGAGCCCGGGCGGCGCGCATACCTCACCAGTTAGCCTTTCGGAACTAAGGAGTGAGGGGCTACGTGACCAGTTAGGCTCCTGAGTCGCGATGCTCAGGAGTCCCCCTTGACGCTCAAACGGCCTTCGTACCTTGGCTCCGCTCGGGGAGAGACGCGCGACGAACCAGGCCTGGGGGGCGCTGGCTGGGCGGCGGTGCTCTGGGCGTGACCCAGGCGCAGCCCCCGTGCCCAGCCCCCTCACGCGGCACTCCCGAGGGGAGGCGTTACGATGAGGCTAGACACTGAGCTCTGGGCTCCCTGAGGTTGATGCGGCCCGGGGGCCACCCTCAGTTGTTTATCACCAGCGCGGAGCATAGCGCTTCCGTATGTGTACGGGCATAGCCGCTCCTCGGCAGTGTCGTCAGCCAGCGCGGAGCATGGTGCTTCCACTGGTACGTGGGAGGGGGCCCCTCCGGGAGGAGCCCCCGGGGCGTGTACAGCCCCGCCCTGACACGTGGCTGGCACGGTAGGGCCTGGCGAGGTGTATTCTGGGCACCCTGGAGCCAGCGCGGGACTCACGGGGCCCTACCTCTAGGCGGGTTGCGCTGGCACTGGGCCTTATCTTGTGATGTGTCCCTGCAAATTTGGTTAGATGCCGGCACTCTACGTCCTCGGGTCCCGGCCCTCGAGCTGGTCTCAGCCGTCGCTGGTATGCCAGGTCGCGATGCCGTGGACAAGGCCAGAGGGTGAGGGCTGGAGAGCCAGTAAGAGCCCTGAGTCGCGATGCTCAGGTACCCCCCCTTTAACGTGCAAGTGGTCGGCATGGAGAAGAAGAGGTGCCGTGGACCGGCATCAAATAATCAAGCATGGTGGGTATAACGCATAACCGGAAATAAATGCAAATGAGATACATGCCGCTGGGTCTGGCCCGAGCGACTTGGGGATCATGCAGCCCGAGGGGCGCCCCCAACAAGGTAAGCTAACAACATGAAATAAAAGGGATACATGCCGCAGGGACGGACCCACGCGGCCTGGGAATAATGCAGCCCTGGGGGGCGCTCCCAGCTGGAAGTGAAACTTGAAAGATGTCACCTGATGACGTTGAGGACGAAGGGGTGTTGGTGTAGCAGACTCGGTGGGCTGCGGAAGCCGATCCTCACGAGCCCCCAGGCCCGGGGGCCTCGGGAGGCTCCGGAGGTGCTGGCGGCTCCCCGCGGACCATCTCCATCTCCGCCAGGGCTGCGGAACGCCTGGCCTCTTGTGCCTCCATGATGCCCCTCATGAGGCGCTGGTACGTGGCAGCCGCGTTCGGCAAGCCGTAAGGCATGCGAACGTAGCTGTGGGGTGGACCTCCGCAGCGCCCCACTGCGAGGGCCAGAGGCGCTCCAGAGAGGCGACTCGATTGAGCCCTGGTATGTCGATGCAGACGCGCAGCCCACCATCCTCGCCTGGATGGGGAGCCACAGCTGGTAGGCGGCGGCCGCCTTTCATGACTCTTGACTCCTGTAGCTCCTGAATGGCCTTGCTGACGAACTCCTGAGGGTCTGGCCTCTCCTTGCCTTACTCCTTCTTGAGGGAAACGTGCTTCGAAACACGCCTCCATGTGGTGCCCAAGCGCCTCCCTCGTGACCTTAGCCAGGTCGGTGGCCCTCCAGGGGAGAGCCCCCGAGCCCTGCCTGAGGAGGGCGCCGGGCGCGCTTTCCTATGCGATGGAAGGAGGTTCCCCCTGGGCAGGCGCGGGCCCTGAGGGGCCTGCCTCCTGAGGGGCCGGGCCGGACGATGTCTTCTTCTTCTTGGGGGCGGTCTCGGGAAGCCTCCTGCTTCCGCGATCCGGGTCTTCCAGTGATGCGGCCTGAAAGGCTCGTTCCAGGGAACACACCGCGTCCTTCTCTTCACAGGGCACCGTGATGACTCCGCCACTTCCTGGCATCTTGAGGACGTTGTAGCCGTGGTGAGTTACGGCCATGAACTTGGCCAGCGCTGGGTACCCAAGGATGGCGTTGTACGGCAGGCGAATGTGAGCGACGTCGAAGTCGATGAGCTCGGTGCGGTAGTTGTCGCGTGCCCCGAAGGTGACAGGGAGGCGGACCTGCCCAATCGGGACCGTGGAGCCATCGGTGACTCCGGAGAAAGGCTTGGTTGGCTGAAGCTGGCTGTAGGGCACTTGGAGATTGTTGAATGTTTCCACGGACAGGACGTTGAGCCCTGCCCCGCCATCGATGAGGGTCCTGGTGACCACCACGTTGCTGATGATTGGGGAACAAAGCATCGGGAGGACTCCGGCTATAGCCGCACACTTGAGCTGATCTGCTGAGCTGAACGTGATGGCGCACGCCGACCACCTGAGAGGGCGCGTGGCTTCGAGCTTGGGGAGGACTGCATTCACTTCGCGGGCGAACTGCTTGAAGATGCGTTGAGAGGCTGGGGCTTGAGCCCCGCCCAGGATGCAGGCGATCGCGCGCGGCTCCTGGAAGCCCCCAGCCCCCTCGTCCTGATGGCGGTCCTCGTTTCTCCTTGGCTGCGGCGGCAGCGGAGGGAGGCCTGCGTTGCCTTGCGGGCGATCCTCGCGAGGCTGATCCCTCCAGTCTCCCTCGCGAGGCGGGTCTTGCCAGCAATCCTCGCGAGGTTGATCGCGCCACCCTTGGCGCGGGCCGGTCTTCCCAGTGTCCTGCGTTCCTTCCTCCTCCTCGACCGTAGCCCCGGTCACGCGGTCGGGCGACGGCCGATCCTTCCTTCTCGCACGGCTCGGAGCTCTTGACATTCGTTGGTGTTGTGGGTGTGGAGGTCGTGGTACACACAGTACCGACTGCCCTTGGAAGATTCGGGCTGATCTCTGCCCCGCTTGGTGTCTGGTTCTGCCGCGAGCACGGCAGCCCCCTTGCGCTTCACATCCTTGGCCTTGGGCTTCTTCTCTTCTGGGTCTGCGGCAGGCAGCTCGAGGAGGGAGAGACGCCCTTCCTCAGCCCTGGCGCACTTGGTTGCCAAGTTGAACAGCTCCAAGGAAGTGCACAGGTCTTCATGCATCGCCAGCTCCTCCTTCATCTTGACATCGCGCACGCCGTCGGAGAAGGCTGAGATGATGGCCTCCTCAGTCACCTTGGGAATCTTGAGGCGTGCGTTGTTGAAGCGCTGGATGTACTTCTGCAGGGTCTCTCCCGGGTTGTTGCTTGATGCGGCGCATGTCGCTCACGGCGGGTGGCCGGTCGCGAGTACCTTGGAAGTTGGCGATGAAGCGGGTGCGCATCTCGTCCCAGGAGGAGATCGTGCCTGGAGCCAGGTTCAGGAGCCAGGTGCGGGCCCCGTCCTTGAGCGCCATGGGAAACCAGTTCGCCATGACCTTCTCGTCTCCGTTGGCAGCTTCGATGCCCAGCTCATAGAGCTGGAGGAACTCCGCAGGGTCGGCCGTGCCGTCGTAACGAGGAGGCAGGTCTGGCTTGAACTTGCCGGGCCACGCGACGCTGCATAGCTCGGTGGTGAAGGCACGGCAGCCTGCTGTGGCCACGGGAGGCCTTGGGTGACGGAGAGCTTGGTCTTGCATGTCCCCACGCGCTGCAGCTGGGAGCAGCGGGGTCTTGACGTGCGGGAGCAGGAGCATGGTCGCGACGTGCTGGAGCAGGGAGCGCCCGGGCAGCTTCTTGCGGGCGAGGGACTTCTTGACAGCTCTGCTCTTGCTGCGCTGGCGCCTGACGGAGCGGGTTCCGCCCAGGGGCCACGCGCCTTGGAGCCATGGCGCCTTCCTGAGGAGGAGGCGGCTGGGGCGCCGCCGGAGCTTCGTTCGCCCGCGCGGGGCGGGGTGCGGTGCAGCGGAACGGACGGCGCAGGAGAGCCCCCTGCGGCGCGGACGAGCTCGGCGACGCGGTCGAGCCATTCTTCGTAGACGTCGTCGACGGGACGGTAGCACAGGAGCTCGTTTGCCGCGATGAGCGCAGCTCGAGCCTCATGGGTGCGCGGAGCGCGCGGGACGAAGAACCAGCTGGGGTGAGCGAGGGAGTAGCGGTGCGGCCGTCTTGCCGCACGGACGGATGCTGAGACGACGCTTGCTGCTCGTCCCCCGCCGGGCCGGTGGCGGCGTTGACGGCAGGTGACGGGGAACGGCGAGGACGCCGCCGATAGGAGCCGTCTGGGCGACGCGGGAAGAGAGCGGCCCGGCGCTCGGCGCGGGCCCGACGAGCGTCAGACATGGACGCGATGGTCGGAGGAGAACGGGGTGGTGGAAGACGAATTCGGCGCACCCCTACCTGGCGCGCCAAATGTCGGATTTCGGGTTCCGGCAGACCCTTGAGGTTCGAACACTGGGGTGCGCGCGGAGATTTCGCCTTCTACCTACCTGCACCCCTCCGCCTCGCTAAGATCTAAGCTATGGAAAGAACAGGCACAAGAGACACAGGGTTTATACTGGTTCGGGCCACCATTGTGGTGTAATACCCTACTCCAGTGTGTGGTGTGGTGGATTGCCTCTTGGGCTGATGATGATGAGCAATACAAGGAGGAACAGCCTCGCGAGGGTCTGTTCTTGGCTGGGGCGACGAACTGCTAGGAGGAGTTCGGTCACCCTTCTCTCTCTCTCTCTCTTCTCGATTGCGATCCTGGCTAGTTTCTGGTTTGGCCGATTCTGGATCCCTCTACCCTGTGGGTGGCTAGTCCTATTTATAGGCAAAGGCCCTGGGCCTCTTCCCCAAATATTGAGCGGGAAGGGCGCCAACAATTGGCCATTTTGAAGGGGAACATCTGGTACACTTATCTTGACTAAAGTTGGTCCTCGCCTGCCAAAGACTCTGGTGGTGACGCTGGCTTGGGCTCCACAATGACTTCCTTCCTGCCGTTGGACTGGTCTTGGTCTCGTTGCACCGAAATGGGTGCCTTTGCTTGATGCTCCCGCCTGCGCTTGCTCCCTTTGCACCAAAGAGGAAAGGAGGACACTGCGCGGGCTGGCGCCCGCCTGGCGCCCTTGGTCGTCATGGCTTGCGTCATGGGCGCCTCGTGAGGTACCCCGCCTTGATCTCTCCGCCTCCTCGCGAGCCAGCCTGATGAGGCCGTGCCTGAGGAAGCTCTGTGTCGTCCGCCCCGTGAGGCTTGGCCCCTCGCGAGGGTCTTGGGTTTGTGTTGATGAAGATGGGCCGTGCTGGGCCCCCCTTTGAGCCACGCCGTAGGCCGCAGGCAGGCAAGTCTGGGGACCCCCGTTCCCAGAACGCCGACAGTGTGTTGTGTTTTTTCTCCCGTTGCAACGCACGGGCTCTTTTGCTAGTAGAATCATTAAACAAGCAAACATATGGAAACAATGCAAACATAACAGCAATCTACCAAAACAGTACAGTCTGTAAAGAATGCAAGAGTATCAATACTTATTTAACTCCAAAAGTTATGAAAAAATTTCACACTGTAGAAAATTTATCATAGCTCATTTTGCAAAAAGTTTCAACATTTTATCACACTCTGACTTTTCTAGGGAATTTTTGCAACAGCGGTAAACTTTCTGTTTTCAAACAGAAACATGTATACTTGCAAAATAAGCATGGAAAAGGCTATCATTGCCACTTTTATTGAAATAAAATATGCAAAACATTATTCTAAATAACAGAAAGCAAGTCCTAACAAAATAAAGTGACGCTCCAAGTAAAACTCATATCATGTGACGAATGAAAACATAGCTCCAAGTGAGGTTACCGATAATGTTGAAGACAAAAGAGGGGATGCCTTCCGGGGCATCCCCAAGATTAGTTGGTTATATATTCCTTTAGTATTACCTTGGGGTACCTTGGGAATCCCAAAGCTTAGGGTCTTGTCACTCTTTATTCTCCTCATATCGACATCTCACCCAAAACTTGAAAACTTCAATCACACAAAACTTAACGGAACTTTGTGAGATAGGTTAGTATGATAAAGAGCAAACCATTTCACTTTTGGTACTGTCAAAGACAAGATTCATAATTGTTCTCACACAATTCCTACTGTAGAATATGATTCCCACAATTTATACTGAGCAATATAAGCCATAGAAACTAGAAAACAAGCAAACTATGCATTGAAAACAGAATCTGCCAGTCTGTAGTAATCTGTACTCCAACAATACTTCTGCTACTCCAAACATTCTGAAAAAATAGGAAAACCTGGATAATTTGTCTATTAATCTTCTTAAAAAATAATCATCATTTTATCATGCTTCTGTGAAAAATGTGAATTGTTTTCGTGGGCGCAAAACTTTCTGTTTTTCAGCAAGATCAAATCAACTATCACCGTAATCCCAAAGGTCTTACTTGACACTTTATTGAAACAAAAGCAATAAAACATGATTACTTACTACAGTAGCCTGATCATGTGAACACACAAAAACAGTAGGTAAAAGTGTTGGGGTGTGTCCCAACAAGCGATTTTCTTTAATGCCTTTTTAGCTAGGCATGATGATTTCAATGATGCTCACATAAAAGATAAGAATTGAAACATGGATAGAGCATCATGAAACACATGGGAAGCACATTTAAGCCTAATCCACTTCCTATGTATTTGGATTTTGTGCACAAACAATTTATAGGAACAAGAATCAACTAGCATAGGTAGGCAAAACATGCAAAACTTCAAGATATTCAACATATAGAGAGGGAACTTGATATTATTGAGATATGTAGAAGCACATGTTCCTCTCCCATTATAATTTTCAGTAGCATCATGAATGAATTTAACAATATAGGTATCACATAAAACATTCTTTGCATGATCCATAAGCATAGAAATTTTGTTACTCTCCTCATAAGCAAATTTATTCTCATCAATAGTAGTGGGAGCAAACTCAACAAAATAACTATCATGTGATTGAAAATTAAAATTATGATGACAAGTTTCATGGTTATCATTATTCTTTAAATCATACATGTCATCACCATAATCATCATAGATAGCAACTTTGTTATCATAGTTAATTGAAGCCTCATCCAAAATGGTGGATTCATCACTAAATAAAGTCATGACCTCTTCAAATCCACTTTCATCATTATAATCATTATAAATAGGAGGCATGCAATCATTATAACAAATTTGCACATCAAATCTTGGGGGACTAAAATTATCATCTTCATCAAACATAGCATCCCCAAGCTTATGGCTTTGCATATCATTAGCATCATGGATATTCAAAGAATTCATACTAACAACATTGAAATCATGCTCATCATTCAAATGTTTTGTGCCAAACATTTTATTGACTTCTTCTAACAATTGAGCACAATTCTCTGAACCATCATTTTTAAGAAAGATATTATAAATATGATCAATAATATGATGCAACCTCAATTCCATTTTTATGTAGTTTTCTTTCATAAACCAAACTAGTGATAAAACAAGAAACTAAAGATTCAATTGCAAGATCTAAAGATATACCTTCAAGCACTCACCTCCAAGACAATGACGCTAGAAAAGGGCTTTGTTGATGGGGTGTGAGTGTCGCTTACCTAACCTCCCCGGGAACAGCGCCAGAAAAGAGCTTGATGCCTACTATGCAACTGTATTCTTGTAGACACATGTTGGGCCTCCAAGCGTGGAGTTTTGTAGGATAGTAGCAATTTTCCCTCAGGTGGATGACCTAAGGTTTATAAATCCATGGGAGGCGTAGGATGGAGATAGTCTCTCTCAAACAACCCTGTAACCAAATAATAAAAAGTCTCTTGTGTCCTCAACACACCAAATACAATGGTAATTTGTCTAGGTGCACTAGTTCGGCGAAGAGATGGTGATAAAAGTGCAATATGGATGGTAGAAATATATTTTTATAATCTGAAAATAAAAAAACAGCAAGGTAGCAAATAGTAAATGGGCACAAAAATGGTATTGCAATGCTTGAAAATGAGGCCTAGGGTCCGTACTTTCACTAGTGCAATCTCTCAACAATGCTAATATAATCAGAACATATAACCATCCCTCCACGTGCAATGAAGAATCACTCCAAAGTTCCTATCTAGCAGAGAACATACGAAGAAATAATTTGTAGGGTACGGAACCACCTCGAAGCTATTCTTTCCGATCGATCTATCCAAGAGTTCGTACTAAAATAACACCAAATAATTTCAGATTCACAATACTCAATCCAACACAAAGAACCTCAAAGAGTGCCCCAAGATTTCTACCGAAGAAATAAAAGACGAGAATGTGCATCAACCCCTATGCATAGATTACCCCAATGTCACCGCGGGAATCTGCAAGTTGAGTGCCAAAACATATATCAAGTAAATCAATATGATACCCCATTATCACCACGAGTATTATCTAAGACATATATCAAGTGCTCTAAAATCCATAAAAGTATTCAATCCGATAACAACAAAATCTCAAAGGGAAAAACTCAATTCATCACAACAAGATATAGAGGGGAAAACACCATATGATTCGACTATATTAACAAAGCCCGCGATACATCAAGATCGTGACATCTCAAGAACACGAGAGAGAGAGAGAGAGACTAAACACATAGCTACTGGTACAAATCCTTAGCCCCGAGGGTGGACTACTCCCTCCTCATCGTGGTGGCTGCCGGGATGATGAAGATGGCCATCGGAGATGATTCCCCCCTCCGGCAGGGTGCCAGAATGGGGTCTATATTGGTTTTTGGTGGCTATAGAGCCTTGCGGCGGCAGAACTTCTGATCTAGGTTAACCCCGAGGGTTTTTGGAATATTCGAGAATTTATAGGGTGAAGAGGGGGTGCGGGAGGCCACCCAGGTGGGCACAACCCACCTGGGCACGCCTGGGCACCCAGGCGCGCCCTGGTGGGTTGTGCCCCCCTCAGGGCACCCCCTAGGTGCTGCTCTGGCCCCCTGGATGTTTTCTGGTCCATAAAAATCCCACAAAAAGTTTTGCGCTATTTGGACTCCATTTGATATTGATTTCCTGCGATGTAAAAAACAAGCAAAAAAACAGCAACTGGCACTAGGCACCGGGTCAATAAATTAGTCCCAAAAAATGATATAAAGTTGCTATAAATTGATTGTAAAACATCCAAGAATGATAATAAAATAGCATGCATACTTCATAAATTATAGATAGGTTGGAGACGTATCATGATGCATTACAGAACGAGTAAAGAGACTTGCCGGTAACGAGATTGAACTAGGTATGAAGATACCGACGATCGAATCTCGGGCAAGTAACATACCGATGACAAAGGGAATAATGTATGTTGTCACTACAGTATGACCGACAAAGATCTTCGTAGAATATATGTGAACCAATATGAGCATCCAGGTTCCTCTATTGGTTATTCACCGGAGAGGTGGCTCGGTCATGTCTACATAGTTCTCGAACCCGTAGGGTCCGCACGCTTAACGTTCGGTGTTGATTTTGTATTATATGAGTTATGTGATTTGGTGACCGAATGTTGTTCGGAGTCCCAGATGAGATCACCGACATGAAGAGGAGTTTCGAAATGGTCGAGAGGTAAAGATCCATATATAGGATGATAGTATTTGGACACCGGAAGTGTTCTAGGGGTACCGGGTACGTATCGGATCACCGGAAGGGGTTCCGGGCAACCCCGGCAAGCTATATGGGCCTAATGGGCCAACTGAGGGACTAACCAGCCCCAAAAGGGCCTGGTGCGCCCCCTATAAGCCGAATAGGAGGAAAAGTAAAGGAAGGGAAGGGAGAAGGAAATGGGAGGATTTGGCCTCCCCCTTTCCTTCCCCTCCCCCCTCTCTTTACTTCCCCCTCCGATGGATATGGAAGGGGGGAGGCCGACTTGGAGGAGGCACCCAAGTAGGATTACTTCTACTTTGGGCGCCCCTTGCAGCCCCGCTCCCTCTCCCATCTATATATATATATGTGGGGGGGGCACCGCTAGAACACACGACATTGATTCCTAGCCGTGTGCGGCGCCCCCTCCACACTTTACGCCTCCGGTCATAGTGTCGTAGTGCTTAGGCGAAGCTCTGTGCGGATCACTTCACCATCACCATCACCGCGCTGTCGTGCTGGTGGAACTCTCCCTCAACACTTTGCTAGAGCAAGAGTTTGAGGTACGTCATCAAGCTGAACGTGTGCAGAACTCGGAGGTGCCATGCGTTCGGTGCTTGATCGGTCAGAACGAGAAGAAGTTCAACTACATCAACCGCTTTGTCAAACGCTTCCGCTTTTGGTCTATGAGGGTATGTCGAGACACTCTCCATCTCTCGTTGCTATGCATCTCCTAGATAGATCTTGCGTGAGCATAGGAATTTTTTTGAAATTGCATGCTACGTTTCCCAACATTGACATCAGAGGGAGGTCTATGCGTAGATGATATGCACGAGTAGAACACAAAGAGTTGTGGGCGGTGATCTTCATACTGCTTGCCACCAATGTCTTATTTTGATTCAGAGGTATTGTTGGATGAAGCGGCCCGGACCAACCTTACATGACCACGTTCATGAGACCGGTTCCACCAACAGACATGCAACTAGTTTTGCATAAATGAGGCTGGCGGGTGTCTGTTTCTTCAACTTTAGTTGAATCAAATTTGACTGCGACCGGTCCTTGTTGAAGGTTAAAACAGCAAACTTGATAAATCACCGTTGTGGTTTTGATGCATAGGTAAGAACGGTTCTTACTAGAAGCCCGTAGCAGCCACGTAAAACTTGCAACAACAAAGTAGAGGACGTCTTACTTGTTTTTGCAGGGCATGTTGTGATGTGATGTGGTAAAGACATGATGTGATATACGTTATTGTATGAGATGATCATGTTTTGTAAAAGTTATCGGCAACTGGCAGGAGCCTTATGGTTGTCGTTGCTTTATTGTATGAAATGCAAACGTTATGTAATTGCATTACTTTATCACTATGCATTAAAGATAGTTGTGGAAGCAATAGTTGGCGAGATGACCACAACGCTACGATGGGATCAAGGTCTCAAGCCGGTGACGATGGAGATCATGACAGTGCTTTGGAGATGGAGATCAAAGGCACAAGCTGATGATGGCCATATCATGTCACATATTTTGATTGCATGTGATGTTTATATTTTATGCATCTTATTTTGCTTAGTACGGTAGTAGCATTATAAGATGATCCCTCTCTAAAATTTCAAGGTATAAATGTTCTCCCTGAGTATGCACTATTGCGACAGGTCCTGCTGAGACACCACATGATGATCGGGTGTGATAAGCTCTACGTTCACATACAACGGGTGAAAGACAGTTTTGCACATGCAGAATACTCGGATTAAACTTGACGAGCCTAGCATGTATAGACATGGCATCGGAACACTAGAGACCGAAAGGTCGAAGGTGAATCATATAGTAGATATGATCAACATAGAGATGTTCACCATTGAAAACTACTCCATCTCACTTGATGATCGGACATGGTTTAGTTGATATGGATGACATGCTCATTTGGATGACTCGAGGGATGTCTATCTAAGTGGGAGTTCTTCAGTAATATGATTAATTGAACATAATTTATCATGAACTTAGTCCTGATAGTTTTTGCATATCTATGTTGTAGATCAATGGCCCGTGCTACCGTTTCCTTGAATTTTAATGTGTTCCTAGAGAAAGCTAAGTTGAAAGATGATGGTAGCAACTACATGGACTGGGTACGTAACTTGAGGATTATCATCATTGCTGCACAAAAGAATTATGTCCTTGATTCACCGCTAGGTGACAAGCCCCCTCCCGCTAATGTAGACGCTTTGAACGTATGGCAGATGTGGTCTGATGACTACTCTATAGTTCAGTGTGCCATGCTCTGCGGCTTAGAATCGGGACGTGAAAGACGTTTTGAATGTCATGGACCATATGGGATGTTCCAGGAATTGAAGTTAATATTTCAAGCAAATGCCCGAGTTGAGAGATATGAAGTTTCCAACAAGTTCTATAGCTGCAAAATGGAGAAGAATAGTTCTATCAATGAACACATACTCAGAATGTTTGGGTATCATAACCACTTGACTCAGCTGGGAGTTCATCTTCCAGATGATAGTGTTATTGACAGAGTTCTTCAATTACTGCCACCAAGCTACAAAGGCTTTGTGATGAACTATAATATGCAAGGGATGGATAAGACAATTCCCGAGCTCTTCACTATGCTCAAAGCTGCAGAGGTAGAAATCAAGAAAGAGAATCAAGTGTTGATGGTTAAGAAGACCACTAGTTTCAATAAAAAGGGCAAGGGAAATAAGGGGAACTTCAATAAGAATTGCAAGCAAGTTGTCACTCCGGGAAGAAGCCCAAGTCTGGACCCAAGCCCGAAACTAAGTGCTTCTACTGCAAAGGGACTGGTCACTTGAAGCGGAAGTCTGTTGGAAAAGGTAGTGCCTAGGAGGCGCTTAGGCATGCTTAGGCGCTAGGCGATGGCCAAACGCCTCGCCTAGGGCATAAGCGCATGTCTAGGAAAGGCTAGCAAGAAATTGTCTACCCGAGCAAGAAATCTTCCCATATTGCACTGATATGTCGAACATGTCATATTCAAATGGCAGTAGCTGGTAGTTAAATTATTAATGTGACCCGAACTAATATTGACACACATATAATACCACAAATACATCCTGATTGTAAAAATGATATTACCACCTAGGCCACGCCTTGGGCGCTTAAGCACTGCCTAGGCACTAGGCGAAGGCCAACTACCTCGCATACGCCTACCGCTTTTTCCAACCTCTGCTCCAAGTATTTGGTGGATAAGAAGGATGACAAAGTGAACAAAGGTATATTTGATATACATGTTATTGATGTGTACCTTACTAATGCTCATAGTAGCGCTTGGGTATTTGATACTGGTTCTGTTGCTCATATTTGCAACTCGAAACAAGGGCTATGGATTAAACAAAGATTGGCTAAGGACGAGGTGACGATGCGCGTCGGGAATGGTTCCAAGGTCGATGTGATCGCTGTCGGCATGCTAACTCTACATCTACCTTCGGGATTAGTTTTAGACCTGAATAATTGTTATTTGGTGCCAGTGTTGAGCATGAACATATATCTGGATCTTGTTTGATGCGAGACGGTTATTCATTTAAATCAGAGAATAATGGTTGTTCTATTTATAGGAGTAATATCTTTTATGGTCATCCACCCTTGAATAGTGGTCTATTTTTGTTGAATCTCGATCGTGGTGATACACCATATTCATAATATTGATGCCAAAATATGCAAAGTTGATAATGATAGTGCAACATATTTGTGGCACTGCCGTTTAGGTCATATTGGTGTAAAGCGCATGAAGAAACTCCATGAGGATGGACTTTTGGAATCACTTGATTATGAATAATTTGATGCTTGCGAACCATGCCTCATGGGCAAGATGACTAAGACTCCGTTCTCCGGAACAATGAAGCGAGCCATTGACTTACTAGAAATAATATATACCGATATATGCGGTCTGATGAGTGGGAGCTCTGTAGCATTTCTAATATTATATGTGGATGACATATTGTTGACTGGAAATGATATAGAATTTCTAGATAGCATAAAATGATACTTGAATAAGAGTTTTTCAATGAAAGACCTTGGTGAAGCTGCTTATATATTGGGCAACAAGATCTATAGAGATAAATCAAGACGATTAATTGGACTTTCACAAAGCACATACCTTGATAAAGTTTTGAAGAAGTTCAAAATGGAACAGTCAAAGAAAGGGTTCTTGCCCGTGTTACAAGGTGTGAAGTTGAGTCAGTCTCAATGCTCGACCATTGCAAAAGATAGAGAGAAAATGAAAGTCATTCCCTATGCCTCAGCCATAGGATTTATCATGATGCTATGTTGTGTACCAGACCTAATGTGTGCCTTGCTATAAGTCTTGCAGGGAGGTACCAAATTAATCCAGGAGTGGATCAGTGGACAGCGGTCAGGAACATCCTGAAGTACGTGAAAAGGACTAAGGATATGTTTCTCGTTTACGGAGGTGACAAAGAGCTCGTCGTAAATGGTTACGTCGATGCTAGCTTTGACGCTGATCCGGATGACTCTAAGTCACAAACCAGATATGTATTTATATTGAATGGTGGGGCTCTCAGTTGGTGCAGTTCCAAGTAAAGCGTCATGGTGAGATCTACGTGTGAAGCGGAGTACATAGCTGCTTCGGAAGCAGCGAATGAAGGAGTCCGGATGAAGGAGTTCATATCTGATCTAGGTGTAATACCTAGTGCATAGGGTCCAATGAAAATATTTTGTGACAACACTGAGCAATTGCCTTGGCAAAGGAATCCAGATTTCACAAGAGAACCAAACACATCAAGAGACACTTCAACTCCATCCGTGAGCAAGTCAAGGAGGGAGACATAGAGATTTGCAAAATACATACAGATCTGAATGTGGCAGACCCTTGACTAAGCCTCTTCCACGAGCAAAACATGATCAGCACCAAGACTCCATGGCTGTTAGAATCATTACAATGTAATCTAGATTATTGACTCTAGTGCAAGTGGGAGACTGAAGGAAATATGCCCTAGAGGCAATAATAAAGTTGTTATTTATATTTCCTTATATCATGTTAAATGTTTATTATTCATGCTAGAATTGCATTAACCGGAAACTTGATACATGTGTGGATACATAGACAAAACACAGTGTCCCTAGTAAGCCTCTACTAGACTAGCTCGTTAATCAAAGATGGTTAAGGTTCCTAACTATAGGCATGTGTGGTCATTTGATGAACGGGATCACAGCATTAGGATAATGATGGGATGGACAAGACCCATCCGTTAGCTTAGGATGTTGATCGTTCAGTTTTATTGCTATTGCTTTCTTCATGTCAAATACATATTCCTTCGACTATGATATTATGCAACTCCCGGATACCAGAGAAATACCTTGTGTGCTACCAAATGTCACAATGTAATTGGGTGATTATAAATATGCTCTACAAGTATATCCGAAGGTGTTTGTTGGGTTGGCATAGATCGAGATTAGGATTTGTCACTCTAAGTATCAGAGAGGTATCTCTGGGCCCTCTCGGTAATGCACATCATAGTAAGCCTTGCAAGCAATGTGACTAATCAGTTAGTTGTGGGATGATGCACTACAGACGAGTAAAGAGATTTGCCGGTAACGAGATTGAACTAGGTATGAAGATACCGACGATCGAATCTCGGGCAAGTAACATACCGATGACAAAGGGAATAACGTATGTTGTCATTACGGTACGACCGATAAAGATCTTCATAGAATATGTGGGAAACCAATATGAGCATCCAGGTTCTGCTATTGGTTATTGACCGGAGAGGTGTCTCGGTCATGTCTACATAGTTCTCGAACCCGTAGGGTCCGCACATTTAACATTCGATGACGATTTTGTATTATATTAATTATGTGATTTGGTGAACGAATGTTGTCCGAAGTCCCGGATGAGATCAAGGACATGACAAGGAGTCTCGAAATGGTCGAGAGGTAAAGATTCATATATAGGACGATATTATTTGGACACCGGAAGTGTTCCGCGGGTACCGGGTACGTATCGGGTCACCGGAAGGGGTTCCGCGCAACCCCCGACAAGCTATATAGGCCTAATGGGCCAAGAGAGGGACTGACCAGCTCCAAAAGGGCCTGGTGTGCCCCTGTAGGCCGAATAGGAGGAAATGTAAAGGAAGGAAGGGAGAAGGAAAGGGGAGGATTTGGCCTCCCCCTTTCCTCCCCCTCCCCCCTCTCTTTCCTTCCCCCTCCGATTGATATGGAAGGGGGAGGCCGACTTGGAGGATGCGCCCAAGTAGGATTACTCCTACTTGGGGCGCCCCTTGCAGCCCCTCTCCCTCTCCCACCTATATATGTGGGGGACACCGCTAGAACACACAACATTGATTCCTAGCCGTGTGTGGCGCCCCCCTCCACAATTTACGCCTCCGGTCATAGTGTCGTAGTGCTTAGGCGAAGCCCTATGCGGATCACTTCACCATCACCGTCACCGCACTGTCATGCTGACGAAACTCTCCCTCAACACTTTGCTGGATCAAGAGTTTGAGGGACGTCATTGAGCTAAACGTGTGCAGAACTCGGAGGTGCCATACGTTTGGTGCTTGATCGGTTAGAACGCGAAGAAGTTCGACTACATCAACCGCGTTGTCAAACTCTTCCACTTTCGGTCTATGAGGGTACGTGGACACACTCTCCCCCTCTCGTTGCTATGCATCTCCTAGAAAGATCTTGCATGAGCGTAGGAATTTTTTTGAAATTTCATGCTACGTTTGCCAACAAAGTGATATGCCCAGCCGAGGTCGCCCGATCCAACAAACAAAACAGAGCATCAACCACAAAATTAAAAAGGATAGGAGATATGGGGTCACCTTGCCGCAGGCCCCTGCCATTGACAAAGTATTTGTTGATCGAGCCGTTAACTGCCACAGCTGTGTGCCTCCCAGACACAAGCTGCATCAGTCTGTGCATGAAACCAGCCTCAAACCCCTTGGCATACAAAACTTGACGAAGAAAATCCCAACTAACTGAATCATAGGACTTTTCAAAATAAAGTTTTAGAATGATAGCTCGAGAGCCTCGCACTCTAAGATCATGAACAATTTCGTGCAAGCAGAGGACACCCTCCATAATATGTCTCCCTTTAATAAAGGTCGACGGAGTATGGCTGATGATAAGCCCTTTAGCAGGGAATTTAGCAAAGTTGGTAATCGGATCAATGGGGCAAAAGTTAGAGATAGAATCAGCTACCTTGACCAACAGAAGCCGTAGAATTCATGCCCAAATCCAGTATGAGAGGAGAGTCTTCTGATCCAACGTGAGGCAGCACTGATAGGGACACACGAGGGAAAAGCAGATCCCAAGGTGAGGTAACTAAAACATGATCCATCACTGAACGGATTGGGTTGGCCTGATGATTAGACCAGGTAAAGAGAGAGCCAGTTCTAGTTAATTCATGAAGAGCACAATCCGCAATGAAATCATTAAACACATTATCCAAAGGCCATGAGAAGTTCGAAATGCTCTTCTCAGTAGGGAACCTGAGAACATTAAAGTGACCACCAATGACCAAATGAATGTTACAAGAATCAATCTTAGTAGTAAGCTCATCCAGGAAAAGTAAGGAAAGCGAATGATCAGTCGGGCCATACACCACCATGATCTCCCAAATAACATTGAGGCTCTTGTGATAAACGACCATGCTAGCCCAAAAAATCCCATGATCAAAAGCAACAAAATCAAAAACATCCACCCTTGCATCAATAAGAATGCCACCCGAATGCCCAGATGCCGGAAGGCAACGCCAGCCAAAGCGGTCAGCACCAACGATCGAAGAAAACTCACGGATAGAAAAGGAAGTTTTAAGGTTTCAATTAAATAGACCAAGTCAGCATTAACATCACGAACCATGTCACGAATTTGGTCTTGGCGCCCCCTAGCGCCAAAACCACGGATATTCCAAAATATAGCTCTCATCTGAAAGAGATTTTTTGATACGAAGGCTCGACCTGCACAGGGCCACACAGGGTATAGCCCTATTAGATCTCTCCCTTTTGCTCGTTGTGGGGGGAAGGCCACCACCCTCCCCCGACGGCCCAGCAACGTCACCTTACGCTGCTACAACATTCGTAGCTACGACCTCCTTAGCTTTGGCAATAGCTGCCGCGGCCTCCTCATTTAAGCGGTCAAAGCAAGAAGAGAAGTAGGGGAACCGACATTGCGATTTACCGAAACACCAATATCGGAAAGAATATTAAGGAGATGGGAGTCGGGCACAGAAGGAAGGACCAAATGAACAGGGGAAGAGGTTGGTAGTACCCGGAGGACAGAGATCCTTAGCCGCAGCTCGACGCTCCACGTGCTCCTAGATGGCGACATCAGTGTTCTGATGGCACAGGCCCTTCCTGGTCGTCGAAACCGAAGACGGCAACGACGCAGCCGAGGAGCGCGCGACCGGGGAGGATACCTCACCACCTGCTTGAGAAGCCGCAACGACACTCATATCCTCCTCCAAGCACCGACACATGCCCGATCCTTGCTTCTTAGACCCAGGAGACGCCCAACTCTTGGGAGAGAATTTCCTAACCGAATATTTCTTCTTCCTGGGCTTACTGCTGGGACTGGGAGGGTGCGAAGGCTGCGTCTGCGACACATCAACAATGTCAGAGAGTGGGGGCGATGCAGGGTAAGCAGGAATATTGGAGCACACCCCCGAGAAAGGTGTAGATCCACCCATGTCCATAGGGTCCTTCCGGATAGGCAAATCATCCCCTTGCTTGGTCGCACCACCATCAGCAGCAGCCGGAGCCCCAAAGTCAAAGAGGCCACGAGACTCCGACCCCATGGCCTCCCATTCCGAGGTGGTAAAGGGGTTGGCATTGCTTCCTGCACCAATATTGCCTCCCCCATTAGAAGGATCGGGCCTGGAAGGGAGCCTGTTGGGCCGTCTGTCCCTCCAAATGAACTCGGATCCTCTAAGCATCGTTGACCGGGAAGATATCAAAAGAACCGTGAACACGAGCAGGGTCCAAACATCGGATTTTCACGTGGACAAGTCCGGGAATCTCCAAGGAATCAGGATCAACAATAGAGGGCTTGCCCGTTAGCTCCCCAAAGGACAACATGAAGCGAGGGTTACGCAAACCAGAAGGAACATCATCCAAGAGTATGCTACTTCTTGAGCTTGTGTTGGTTTTTCCTCAGTTAACAATGAAGGTATCAATCTAGTAGGAGGAAACACACAAGTCTCCAATGATAGCACCTATACAAACAAACAAATACTTGCACCCAACGTGATAAAGGGGTTGTCAATCCCTTCACGGTTACTTGTAAGGATGATATCTGATAGAGATAGGTATAAAAGATAAATAAAAGTGCAAAATAAAGTAAAGGTAAATAAATTGCAGCAAGGTAATATTGGGTTTTTCATTTTATAGATCTGAAAATAATATGATAAGAATAGACCCGGGGGCCATAGTTTTCACTAGAGGCTTCTCTCTTGAAAGAACATATACGATGTGTAAACCAATTACATTTGAGCAATTGATAGAAAAGTGCAAAGTTATGATGATATCTATGGTAATGATCATGAATATAGGCATCATGTCAGTGACAAGTGGACCGACTCCTGCCTGCATCTACTACTATTACTCCACACATTGACCGCTATCTAGCATGCATATAGTGTATTAAGTTAACAAGAATGGAGTAAAGCCTTAAGCAAGTTGGCATGATGTAGAGATATAGATCCAATCAATATGAATAAACCCCACCTTTTTATCCTTAATGGAAACAATACATATACGTGCCTCGCTACCCTTTCTTTCACTGAGTGAGGACAACGCAAGATTGAACCCATTACAAAGCACCTCTCCCATTGCAAGAAAAATCAATCTAGTTGGTCAAACCAAATCAATAGATCGGAGAGAAATACAAAGCTATCTTAATCATGCATAAAAGAGTTCAGAGAAGACTCAAATGATATTCATAGATAATCTAATCATAAATCAACAATTCGTCGAATCTCAATAGATGCACCACAAAAAAAGATTACATCGAATAGATCTCCAAGAATACCGAGGAGAACATTGTAATGAAGAGCAAAGAGGGAGAAGAAGCCATCTAGCTACTAGCTATGGACCCGTAGATCTGTGGTAAACTACTCACACATTATCAGAAGGGCAGCAAGGTTGATGTACAGGCCCTCCGTGATCGAATCCCCCTCTGGCGGAGTACCGAAACAGGTCTCTAGATGGGATCTCACAAGGACAGAAACTTGCGGCGGTGGAAAAGTATATTTTGGTGTTCCCTTTGGTATACGGGGAATACTTGGACAATTATAGATCTGAGATTAGGGTTAGAGGTGCCACAGTGGGCCCACAAGCTCAGGGGGCGCCCCCTAGGGCGCGCCTGGTGAGCTGGTGGCCCATCTGGGGCATCCCCAAGCTTATATGCTTGGTTGTCCTTAAATATTACCTTGGGGTGCCTTGGGCATCCCCAAGCTTAGGCTCTTGCCACTCCTTATTCCATAGTCCATTGAAACTTCACCCAAAACTTGAAAACTTCACAACACAAAACTCAACAGAAAACTCGTGAGATCTGTTAGTATAATAAAGCAAATCACCACCTTTAGGTACTATTGTAAACTCATTCCAATTTTATATTTATATTATAGCTACTGTATTCAAACTTCTCCATGGTTCATACCCCCTGATACAACCAATAGATTCATCAAAATATGCAAACAATACAATGAAAACAGAATCTGTCAAAAACAGAACAGTCTGTAGTAATCTGGACTTTAGACAAACTTCTGTAACTCTAAAAATTCTGAAACGTTAGGACAATGTAGGCAATTTTTAAATCAATCTTGTTTAAAAAATTAGGACTTTATCACACTCCGGTGAATTTTAGCAATTCTGCTACTGGACGCAAACGTTTCTGTTTTTAGCAAAATCAAATCAACTATCACCCAATCATCCCAAAGGTCCTTACTTGGCACAAACACTAATTAAAATACTAAAACACAATCATAGAAAAAGTATAATTGCATAAACACATGAAAACAAAAAAGAAAAATATTGGGTTGTCTCACAACAAGCGCTTTTCTTTAAAGCCTTTTATCTAGGTGTTGATAATTTTAATGATGCTCACATGACAGACAATAAATGAAAGCACAAAGAGAGCATCATATAGCATGTGAAAAACAAGTTTAAGTCTAACATACTTCCTATGAATAGGCATCTTATAGGAAAAAGATTTATCAAGACAAGCAAAAACTAGCATATGCAAGGAAGAAGAAAGAAACAATATCAATCTCAACATAATGAGAGGTAATTTAGTATCATGAAAATTTCTACAACCATATCTCCCTCTCTCATAATAATTACATGTAGGATCATAATCAAATTCAACAATATAGCTATCATATAAAATTTTCTCTTCATGGTCCACATGCATAAAAGTTTTATAATCTTCCAAGATAGTGGGATTAACATCAACTAAAGTCATGACCTCTTCAAACCGACTTTTATCAGAAAATTCATAAGATTGAACACTCTCCAAATATGTGGGTTTATTTTTAGCTAAATTTGACACTCTTCCAAATCCACTTTCAATATTATCAAAAACATATTCATCATGAGGCTTAAATAAATTTTTAAGATCATAAGAAGAATCACCCCAATCATGATCATTGCAATAAGTAGTAGACATATCAAAATTAGCATCCCCAAGCTTGGGGTTTTGCATATTATTAGCACAATTGACATTAATAGAATTTATAATAAGACCATCACAATCAAGGTTTTCATTCAAAGAGCTATCGTGAATCACTTTATAAGTTTGTTCTTTTAACACTTCATTACAATTTTCAGAATCACAAATTTCAAGCAAAACTTCATAAAGATAATCTAGTGCACTCAACTCACTAGCAATTGGTTCATCATAATTGGATCTTTTAAAAAGATTAGCAAGTGTATGAGGATCCATAAACTTTTTCCTTTCTGGTTTTCGATAAAAATACAATTATACCAAAAAACAAAGTAAGACATAAAGGCAAACAAAAAGGCGAATGGAGAGAAGGCAAATAAACAGGAAAATATTTTTGTGTTTTTCTGAAAACATTTTAGAAGTGGGGGAGAGGAAAACGAGAGGCAAATGGCGAAATAATGTAAATGCAAGAGATGAGAGTTTATGAAGGTACTTGGTAGGCTTGATGTAGATCCTCCCCGGCAACGGCGCCAAAATTCTTCCTGCTACTTCTTGAGCTTGCGTTGGTTTTTCCCTCGAAGAGGAAAGGGTGATGCAGCAAAGTAGAGGTAAGTATTTCCCTCAGTTAAGAACCAAGGTATCCATATAGTAGGAGGAAGACACAAGTCTCCAATGATAGCACCTACACAAACAAACAAATCTTGCACCCAACGCGATAAAGGGGTTGTCAATCCCTTCACGGTTACTTGCAAATGAGATCTGATAGAGATAGGTATAAAAGATAAATAAAAGTGCAAAATAAAGTAAAGGTAAATAAATTGAAACAATGTATTTTTGTGTTTTTGATTTTATAGATTTGAAAATAATATGATAATAATAGACCCGGGGGCCATAGTTTTCACTAGAGGCTTCTCTCTTGAAGGAACACATACGGTGGGTAAACAAATTACTTTTGAGCAATTGATAGAAAAGCGCAAAGTTATGACAGTATCTAAGGGAATGATCATGAATATAGGCATCACGTCCGTGACAAGTAGACCGACTCCTGCCTACATCCACTACTATTACTCCACACATCGACCGCTATCCAGCATGCATCTAGTGTATTAAGTTAACAAGAATGGAATAACGCCTTAAGCAAGATGACATGATGTAGATGGATAGATCCAATCAATATGAATAAACCCCACCTTTTTATCCTCAATGGCAACAATACAAATATGTGCCTCGCTACTATTTTTGTCACTGGGTGAGGACACCGCAAGATTGAGCCCATTACAAAGCACCTCTCCCATTGCAAGAAAATCCAATCTAGTTGGCCAAACCAAATCAATAGATTGGAGAGAAATACAAAGCTATCTTAATCATGCATAAGAGAGTTCAAAGAAGAATCAAATAATATTCATACATAATCTGATCATAAATCCACAATTCATCGGATTTGAACAAATGCACCACAAAAGAAGATTACATCGAATAGATCTCTAAGAACATCGAGAAGAACATTGTATTGAAGATCAAAGAGAGAGAAGAAGCCATCTAGCCACTACATATGGACCCGTAGGTCTGTGGTAAACTACTCACACATCATCGGAAGGGCGGCAAAGTTGATGTAGAGGCCCTCCGCGATCGAATCCCGCTCCGGTGGAGTACCGGAACAAGTCTCCAGATGGGATCTCACGAGGACAAAAACTTGCGGCAGCGGAAAAGTTTTTTTTGGTGTGCCCTTTGGTATACGGGGAATATTTAGGTATTTATAGAGCTGAGGTTAGGGTTAGAGGTGCCACGGTGGGCCCACAAGCTCGGGGGGCGCCCCCCTAGGTCACGCCTGATGAGCTTGTGGCCCATCCGTGGCTCTTCTGGCCTCCTCCCGAAGCTTCCTAGGTGTCTTCTGGTCCAAGAAAAATTGTTGAAAAGTTTTGTTCCGTTTGGACTCCTTTTGGTATTAATTTTTTGTAGAAGACAAATACAAGGAAAATTAGCAACTAGCACTAGGCACTAGGTTATTAGGTTAGTCCCAAAAAATGATATAAAATAGCATAATAATGCATAAAAACATCCAAGATGGATAATATAATAGCATGGAACAATAAAAAAAATTATAGATACGTTGGAGACGTATCAAGGGACCCACACTTCGGACAGAGAAGCCACATGTTTGGCCCCATCAGTGGCAGATTTGACCGATACCATAGCCTGGTTGAGAGGGAGCGTGAAACTAGAAAAAGAAGCCATCATTTTCAAACTTTCCTTTGTGGGGAATGTCACTGCAAACTCTGAGTCAAAGTCCTGATTTATCTGCCAATCCCATCCTTCGAGACCCCACTCTTTCAGCTCATCAGAGATCGCTTGAATCGAGATAGGAGAGGAGATGAACGAAATCACAACAGCATTTGAGGAGATTGGAGCAATTATCGGCATACCAATATCACCATCCAAATTAAAGAAAGAACACCCAGGCAAACCAAGACCAAATTGCTTGAAGGAAGGAAACTTGCATCATCAACACATTCAACAGTAAGGTGGCCCTTCGTACGACAGATCAAACAAAAATGGGGAAATTTGTAGCAGATTGGAAATGGCCAGATTTGGGGCAAGAAAAGCAGGTAAGGGTAGCAGACCCGGAAGAAGCACCAC
>NC_053025.1:124601829-124622279 GCF_003073215.2 Triticum urartu | reverse complement strand
CGACGCGTCCTCCTCGACTAGTGGCGGTGAGGAATGGAACGGCGACGCATCGCGTAGTGGCGAGGAGCGGAACACCTATGCGTCCTCCTCGACTAGTGGCGGCGAGGAACGGAACGGCGACGCATGACCGTCCGCACGGTGCAGCGAGGGGCTCCTAGGGCTTGGGAGGGGCGATGCCATGGTGGTCGACGTGAGAGGGAGGGGGAGGAGATAGCGATGAACGTGAACGTGAGGGGGAGGAGATAGCGATGTCGTGGGAGGCGCAGTATTTATAGCGAGCAATGGCACACCTACGTAAGATATGGAATGAGCGGCACTGACTTAACTACCGGTCCAGTTGCATCACTGACATGACTGACATGTGGGCCAGACCCTTGTTGGGCCCATTGTCAGTGACCGAATGCACCTGCAGTTAAGTAACAGCTACGTGGGCATATTTGTTGGAGTAAATTACGGGGAGCGAAGGGGTGGAAATATTGCTGGTCACAACGGATTGGACGAGCGTGGGGGGAGGAGAGTCATGCATGCGGATTTTTTCACACGGGGTGGAGTGGTGGGACCGCTGGAGGGAGAAGGAGATTTTGGTAGGCATATTGTTTCCACACATGGAGAGGAAAAGATTTGGAGACGAACGGGCTTCCTGCAGGTATGGGGAACGGTGCATAATAAGTCATCTTGCATGTCGGGCTAGGTATAGTCTCAAGTCATTAAAAACAAACACGCCCCACACATGTTCATATTTCAAGGTGCACTAAATTATTGCATGCGATGATTAAGGCTGGCCATAATGGTGGTATCTTAGCTGGTATCATGCACACGGGAATGGCAAACATGCTAATGTGGCAAAGAATTAAAGAAGAGAGGGGGGGGGTTAGAGTAACTAGTGTTCATGCATGCATTGGTAACACATTTTTTTGTGGAGAACGATAGCACTAGTTGAGTACTTTTGCAGACATCAAAAACTATTCCACAATGTGTCAACATTCACAATGTCAAATCAATATTTTTACACTCATTATAAAATATAGTTCTTATACTCATTATAATCAGTACTCCCTCCGTCTAGGTGAGCAAGTCATCTTAGATTGTAAACTGTGACCAAGGAGGAGGGGAAAACGAGAGATCTTAATGTTTATTTGCTAATTAATAGCATTGCATGCAATGAACTAACCACTGCATGTCGTGTTTGGTAGTCTCAAGTCATTAAAAGCATGCACACCCACATCTCCTATTGGTTGATATGTCAAGAAACAAGAAACGAGGTAGAAGTTAATGCACCGTGCCTAAGTGTTTTGGGAGTATTGTAGATATTGATATTTTTAGTATAAATTTGGCCGTGGGGTTTCATTGATGCCTGTCAAAGCGTTGACACGTCTGCTATGCGTGACCTGAAGATGAAAGCGTTGAGCATCTCGAAGTTGATCAACAATCTTCAATTGTCAAAGATTAGCCGTTCGGCCAATAAGGTGGCACACTTAATCGCTAAGTATAGCTTTGACAATAGATTAGATGGTATTCTTGTAAATAATGTACCGCCCTGTGTGGTGAATATTGTATCGAATGAGTGTACTGGTGTGGCTGGCTAATTAATATAAGGTGGTGCTAAAAAAGTATAAATTTGGTAAAACACTTTGCAAACGGTTGACGGGAGTAAAATGGACCAGAGGGAGTATCATGCATGCGGAGTAGGCAAAAAATTGCTTGTCTAAAAAAAGGCAAAAAAATTGCTTATTTATAGCCGGTCGAAGTCTCAAAGGGCGCGACCACGCAAGGGAGGGGAAGGTCATGGGAGGCGCGACGTTTGACGCAATTAAGTGAAGTTACATCCACGCGCCGGCATGGCATGCGAACAGGCAGAAGCTATACCGGTTCAATGCCTGCGCTATGAGAGGTCGCGTCCATGTGAGAGAAATCACTCTCTCCAGTCCTTTTTTGTTTGGGTATAACAAAATCTCGTTTTCCATTCACATTTTACAAGTAGTTCGTGGAGTAAAATTCATGGACAAACTTTGACCCAATGTACGATGGGGACTAGTAAACCAGAATGGAGGTAGTAGTTTTTTTAATCGAAGAAGGGTTTCCCCTTCCGATTTTCATTAAAGAATACCAGCATCTAAATCTAAACCATAGTATTTGCCCTAGAACTACCAGGTTCAACATCTCGCAACATAAACCCATACAACCTCCATCGCAAAAAAACAAACCATACAACCATACGCCAAGGAGGTACGTAGTACTATGAATTCCATTTTCGCTCCATACCAATCGTTCTAAAAACTACTTACTACTTATAACGCGCCATTGAAAATCGGAACTCTTAACCCCGCTATAAAAACGATATTTTAAACATGGTTACTCGATCTGTGGCAACTGGCGAGCCACCGTGCTCCAAGTCGTTCACCTGTGGTCCCGACCATCAACTCCTACGGATCAAATTATCACGCGAGCTGACTATTCCTACAAAGGTGCTCCACCACGTACCCGGTACCCGCGAATGCAGCAATCGTGCCCCTAGGGTTTTAGGGTTTATTTGTTAATGTCTCCTTTACGTAAGACTCATGTGTGCGAGACAATGAGAGGCCGACTGCGTGCGTGCGCCTCTTCTCTTCTTATATGTACTCCACCGTTTGTCTGGTGTCCAAAAAATTATATAACTACTAGCAATGTGCCAATGCATTGCCACACGATCAAAGTAGATTAATACAATGGCGGAGCTAGATGCAGACTATGCCTGGGGCTATGTTATGTAGAGTGATAAACTTCTATGATTTTCTATGCTTTGCATGAAGAAATTACAAAGGAAGTTGTTTCTAGGCCTGGGGCTATAGCCCTAGCTACCCCAGGCCTGTCTTCGCCACTGGATTAATACATATTCACCGATTTGATAGAAAAAAGTCTAGCTTTGAAATACGTATATCACTAAAAATAAGTTATGTTTCACTCAAAATATATTCCTTTGGTGTTTCTGATGAGATAATGGAGGAATGTTGTTGGTTTCAAGATTCGAGAAGTGGTATATGTATAATTTCTACTCTTACTAGAAAGATGCCCGTGCGTTGCACGTAACATCAAGATCTTGTGGGAGAAAAGGATGAACGAGGGAAGGCCTTATCTGCAGATGTGGTGAAGAGTGCGGGTAAATTGCCATATTTTCCTTCCTATCCGTCAGATATAAATCAGATGACCTACATTGCAGGATGGCAGGCCCACCATCATCACCAACTCTATTTTGTATCCCTACTCTTATAATAAGCATTGTCAGTGATGATCATGTGCCTGCCATCCTGCAATATAGGCCGTCCGATCTATATCTGACGGATAGGAAGGAAACTATGGCAATTTTGCAAAAAGATACCCACACCCCTCTCCACATTTGCAAATAAGGCCTTCCCTCGTTCATCCTTTTCCCCCACAAGATAAACTACTCATACAAATGCATCTTGATGTTCCGTGCAACGCATGGGCATCTTGCTAGTTGTTGCAAAAAGCCCATGTGTGTGTGAGAGAGAGGGAGAGTGGAGGAGGACGGAGTGCATGTGTGACAAAGACACAAGGAGTGTGTGTGCGATAGGTATCAGCTTAAAATGAGGCGATAGTGTGTGTGTGCACGATCGAGAGGGCGTGTCTCAAGAAGGGAAGAAAAATCTACATAGATACAAGGAGCGGGAGAGAGACATGTATGCGATGGTGGAAGCACGAGTGTGCGGGTGTATAAACCTATCTAGAGGCTAGCTAGTCGATAAATGTTTGTGAGAGAAATACGAGTCGGGGTGCAAAAGCGAGAGTTTTGTGTGTGTGAGAGAGAGACGGTAGTCGGGAAGGGGAGTGGAAGCAGGAGTTGTGTGTGTGTGTCTATGAGAGAGAGAGAGGAGACGTAGTCGGGGTTGTCTGATCGGTAAAACAAATGAATAATATCGGTCTGGGATGGAGACGAAAAGGAGACCGCAACAAATGTTGTGTCTACAGGAGCGATAGAGAGAGTAATTTTAGTGGTATGAGTCATATGTAGAGACATATATGGTGTGTGAGAGAATCCCATAGAGAGAAAGAAAAAGTGAAAGACGAGTGGAGACTGTGTGTTTGGGAGTGAAAAGAAAGCTTAGGTACCGAGTGATACCAGAGAACAGTAGAAACGTGAGAGATGATGAAAACCGTGTAATTTATAATGATAGGGAGAGTGTGACACTTCTCAAGGGAGACATCGAGAGACCATGTTTGCGAGGATAGGAGCAACATGAAGTGAGCGTGCGGGTGAGCTGGAGAAAAGAGAGTGATAGCTACCTGAAGGAGCATGCATGCGAGAGAGATGGGCGTGAAAGGAGTGAACAAAAAAGGGATTCAAATATTTGAATTCGAGATGATGATACATGTCATCCATACTCGAACCAAAATTGATCTATCAAACATGCATACTCATATGAATTCACGCACATCTATGTTATTTAATATGTAGATATTACTGATCCATACATTTTAGTAGAACATAATTTGGTTAAAATTTTTTGAATTCAACCTTAAGATTTCGAGATCGTTGTATTTGTATATCATATTATACATATAAAGGAGCAAAATTCTTTGTTGTGCTTTTGAAAGTATATATAAAAAGATGATGTATATAGAATGTAATTCCAATTGAAAATGGATCCCGCCCGAAAAAAATAGAATACAAACGAGATTCGAATTGAGTTGGCACGGTAAACGTGCACTCTGCAAAATTTGAATGAAGCGGGGAAAGTCGCAGTAACCGCCCGAAACCAAAATCTGCGAGATGGAAATCACTATTGCCTATCCCTGCCACGTTAAGCCTATATGCTGGATTTCTATAGGTTTCGATAGGGGTAGGTTTGTAATTTCACCCAAACGTGACGTAACGGCCTCTCACCTGGATTCATACACGGTGAGCGCCAAAACACAGTGTGTCCTCGACCGAAATCGACTCCCTCGCCGATTCATATTCATACACGGTGGGCACCAAAAACAAACTCTCGTCGGCAAATATTCGGTGTATGCGAGATTACCGTCCTATCCCCAACCGACTAGTGTTGCTGTGATGTAGTAGAAATTTGAAACGGGGGCTAAGTTTGTAAATTTCCTCGCATTTGAGACAAGCGCGCCCTGAATACATGGTTCCCCCTTCCTCTCTACCTCCCTTTTCCCCATTCGTACTCCGTGGGCGCCAAAACACCCTCTCCACCCCACCCTCCTCCGTCCCACCGCCGCTCCGCATCCACTCCTCCTCCACCATGCCGGAGCTGATACCCCGACGCGCCCGTCCATTACAAGAGATCGACCTCTCTCATCCACGGCTTCGGACCGGGATCCTTGCATCCCGTCCTCTCGCTTCATCCCCGCCGTCGTCCACCTTGCCGGCGCCGCTCCTACGACCGTCTCGTCCACCGCGCCCGCCGCCACCGTCTACCCTCCTAGATCTGCTTCCACGCCACCGACAGCCATCGCTACCGCAGCACCGTCAAATTCTCAGCAGATGCGTACACGGCGCCGCACCAGAGGCGGTACTCTTTCGTATCTGCTCAACTTATTTATCGCAGCAAGAAAATAGATCGCCACTGCTTTACTCTGATTTCTTGTCTTGGTTGCGAAGTTGCCTTTGTCCGGTTTGCACCTTCAGATCCGCCATGGCACGCTCAACACCATACTCGCAATGCTTATGGTTTCCCCTTTTATATTCCACACTAGTTAAATCACAGTAGACTAAATTTCAAAATTGGGTCAGTCGATTTTTCAGAGCTCGCCGGAGTTCGCCGGTGCGATCGAAGGGGCTCGGGTGGGGATGGTGGTTGTGGGGGCCGGTGGTGGGGCCTCGTCGAATGAAGAAAACTCGACGCGGGTTGGTGTGGCAGAGGAACACAGGCGGTGGGGCCAGTGGTTCGGCGGGCGGCCCGTGTGGTGTTCTGTATGGGAAGCACATTATGTTCCTTGTTAGGAAGGGGAGCAGGGACATCTGCAGTCAACAGCTGATAGAGCTGGCCTGTACGTGATCGATAGGCTTTCAATTACTAGCGGCAATACAACACCGTAATTTCCAGCCAGTTCCACTTTCCCAATTTATATATCCTGGTTATGGTGTACCCCTGTTATGTACATTATGATCTGCCTAGTTGCTGTGTGCTCTTGTGAGGATGGTTTGGCAATAAACTCTCTATACAGTATATTATGAACCTACCATCTGCCAGCTATCCTTACTTCTGGAGCCTATTTTTTGTGTACTTGTGCGAGATTATATAAATGCACACACCATATTACAGCACACATGAGCTCTCTCATCAGAATCTAGTGATAGCACACAAGTGTTTACAGGGGCGCCCCTATATTAGAATATCATCTGCATTACAAAGATAATCTCACAACTATTTATGTTTTCATGGTTCTCAGATATTATACGTAGTTACAGTGAGTATCAGAATCCGCGCATCAGAAGAATATTGTGGAACACTGCAATGACTTACAAAATTGGCAGCAAGGCATTGAGTGCCATTCTGGAAGCAATGAAACTCGTACGCTCCCCACCTGTTGATTCTTGTTCAGAATATCATCCCTAATGACTATTCTAACCTCGAGGAGTCAAAGGCAGATGGCCTGTCCTGTCACCCATCAAGGCCTGTTCTAATTGGCAGGTTTATTGATTGCGCGTATCTTGCATATGTTGTCTTGCATTTCTTCTACTTGTTGCACCGCCATCTGCTTAGTTACTCATCATATATGTCGAGATGCCATGCCCATCCATTATCAATACATATTTCCATGTCATCATACCATGTTTTTCCAACTCAAATGTGTCTTTGTGCATTCATACATCAAAAAGGAAAGATGGTGATTACCGAACCTGAAGGAGCACCAGCAAAGTCCTTGAAAAACGTGGTGGTGCCGGAGAAATCAGACATCACCCCACTTATATTGGATGTACAACCAGTGACACAAAGCGTAGGACCGACTCCAGTAGACTGTACCCATACTTCCCTGGCCACACCACTAGCCCCACCACACAGGACCTGTACTCCAGCAAAAGGTATACCGATTTCATTTGCCATAGCACCAGCTGTACCACAGAAAAATCCCACTCCAGCAAAAAGTACAGCAAGTTCACCGACCGAAGACCTATCCCAACTACAGAGACGGCCAATTCCTGCAGATTGGAACCCCATTTTCCCAGTTTAAAAGACAATGCTTTCAATGTTGTTAGGGACTACGTGCATATATTCCCATCATGGGAAGATTATTGTGAAGACAAACACCATTTTCACATCTTCCTGTCCAACTTACGTGTAAGTGCTATTATTCATGGTTATTATTTTCCTGTTTTCTGCTGATTGAACACATCAATGATTTACATTACATTGTTGTAACTAGGCGAGGGTCAATCTGGATAGTCATGACGAGCAAAGCTTGCTTGTGCTTTTCAAGGAAGCATTGCAGCAGTATCGGTGTTACCTGAGGAAATCACACTTTGATGGCAAGTCTATAAACGAATTTCCAGTGAAGTCTCCTGTGCTAAATTTAGAAGACATTGAATGGAAAAACCTTGTTATGCACTGGTCTCGTTCCCAGGATGAGGTACTGTCTATGAAATCACATGACAATTTGAACTTCTACTTTTCCGCATGTGCCTTACGGATCTTTTTTGCAGGAAATCTGCTCGAAGAAGAATTCCGGTTTGACAAGAACGACAGGATATCGCAAATATGCTGCCCGCTGCTTTGCTCTTGTTAGTACCTGTTGTCCTGTATCACTGTACTTGCATACATACCTGGTTCATTATGTGACAGCAGTATGCATGATAGCTTGCTTATCAATTGTTCGCTCCAAATTATCTGATCTGTATGAATGGTTACATTAGTGTAGAATATATCCAATGCCAATGTTTTTTTAGCTCTGCATTGTTCTTGTAAGTACATGTGTCCTTTATCAGTGTACTTATAATGACAGTAGTTGTTCATGTACCATCACTCTGCAGCTTATTTTCCTTTGCCCTCCATTTTCTACACATCAAGATCTATATTTACTCTTACCATAAGGTTGGTACTGAAGAAGTTTAGCTGTGCATTGCTCTTGGCTGTACCTTTTGCCTGTATCGCTGCACTTACATTTATAGCTACTTGGTTATGTAGCATCACTCTTCATCTTATCTTAAATATTCTCCATTTTTTCGTATATTATCACATCTATATTTACTCTTAACAAAATGTAGAATAAAGGCAATGCTTTTGAAGAAGATTCTGTGGTAAACTTCTTGAATTCCCCCCCCCCCATCAGCATGGACAAGGCCTTTATAGAGCCTGTCTTCACCAATAATGTAAGTTTGTCCATCTCAAGCCTTCAAACTTTGTGTATATCTGTGCTCTTTCATGACTGCAACAGCTATTTATTTTTGGTGTTTGCATCAAATTGCTTGTTTAAAGTTTATTATGTAGTTCATAAACAAAAGTTTGTCCTTTCTCAATTTAAGTTTTCAGTTGTACAACCAAGTTCCTTCTTCATACCATGTAAATTAAACTATACAGAGCAAGTGATCTTCTTTTGCACTGCATGTATGCTTCTGTTCTTCATCCGTAATCCAGTGGTGTGGTGAACCTACCGACTACAGCACAATCATATTCTACAATGTCTAAACTATGAACAATGTCATATCATTCTACTATTATTTAAACCGTCTCTTTATTTGCCAATATGAAATGATATAAATTGATAGCACACTAACCATCGATACTTATGAGTTCTTGATCTGTAATCCAGTGGTGTCGTGAAGCTGCCAACTCCTTCACAATGTCATTTCCTGCCATGTCTTGACCTGAACAATACCATATTGTGTTAATGCAATTTTTAAACTGTGTCACTTTATTCGTCAGTAAGAAATGTGATGAATTGTCAGCACTGATACTTTTATGTGCAAAACCTGTCATCTGTCTGCTTGTTTATCTTTCAGAGTGAGGAAGATATAAGTGTTGAACAAGCGCAGTCTCATCATCTTGCTCAGCTGCTTGCGCTGCAGCTCCCCAGCAGGGCTAACCTTTCTTGAACTCTATTGAAGTGCTGTCGGTTTTGTATATTATTTTGTCGGCGTGTTTATTTGCACTGGTGGCGATCTTTGATGCCCAGTGTATGTAATCTGCTGTCTGCTTGTGCTTTATTATCATAGTGGCGAACTTTGATGCCCAGTGGATGTAATATGCCGTAATTTCTTTATTGTATAGTCTAGGTTTTTTCTTATTCACGATGCTGCAGTTATTTTACTGTATATATATCTCTGTCTTCGCAGTAAACCGGCCAAACCGTAAAATTACGGTACATAATCGGGCCGTCATGCAATCACGATGTAGGTTGGGCCTGAAACGTGCCGACAGCTCACGGGCCGGCAGCAGCCCGAAATGAACCCGCCCATGATTGTGCGAATCAAATCACGGGCTTTTAACAGGCCAAAATTGTCTCGGTCCTTGTTTGGCCCAATCAGATATCGGCTGCGAGCAGGCCGGATGCAAACCGGGCCGTAGTTAGGCCCAACTATATGACGGGCTTTTAACAGGCCGAAATTAATATAGGGCCGAAATGTTAAACGGGCCCTTAACAGGCCAAAACTAATATCAGGCCGAATTACTAAGTGGGCCTTTAGCAAGTGGGCCCAAAAGCATAGTGTCCAGTTGACGGGCCGAATCTGATATGGGCCATAATTGAGCCCAAAGCCTCTTAAAGGGCCGGACCTGATCTGGGCCGTAATTTGGCCCAGAACGTGGTAGGCTTTTAACGGGCCGGATCTCATATGGGCCACTATTAGGCCCGGAGCGTGGCAGGCCATTAATGGACCGGATCAAATATGGGCCGGCATTTGGCCCAAAACATGGCAGCCAGTTAATGGGCCGGCCTACTAGGGTCCTCAAAATCTTGTGGGCCTACAGCTGGGCCGGCCCATTAATGTCGGTGAAATCTCGTGGGCCTTTAGCTGGGCCGGCCCATTATGATCCGCAAGAATCTTGTGGGCCTTTACCTGGGCCGGCCCATTATGGCACACAAAAATCTTGTGGGCCTTTACCTGGGCCGGCCCATTATGGCCCGCAAAATCTTGTGGGCCTTTAGCTGGGCCAGCCCATTATGGTCCGCAAAATCTCGTGGGCCTTTAGCTGGGCCGGCCCATTATGGTCCGCAAAATCTTGTGGGCCTTCAGTTGGGCCGGCCCATTTAAACTTGATGGGCCGGTCCACGTGTCAACATATCATAGGCGCGTCTCGCCCATTGGATGAGTGACACCTGTGCCAACGCGGACCTGACACGTGTCTCCTCCAGCCAATGATGATTTTACACGTGGAAAATCCCCATTGGTCGGGGCTGTTAACGGGTTATCGGATCCAAAACCCGACCCGATAGCTTAACGGTGTTCCGTTACGGTGGATGCCACGTGTCGGTCACCCTTGACGAAAGCACTTCTGTGACGCTGATTTATCGTCATGGAAGTGGACACTTCCGTGATGATAATTTTGGTAATGTCATGGAACACTTCTACGACAGCACAGGTATGACTATCTTGATTCTGTCATATTTGTCATGGATGTACATGCATGACAGAAAACGTGACCTACTGTGACAAACACGTATCATCACGGAAGTGTCTTTTTTTGTATGGTTAAGTATGGAGAAAGCAATAGCAACAAACTAAACGATCATCGTGCTAAGCTAACGGATGGGTCAAGTCAATCACATCATTCTCTAATGATGTGATCCCGTTAATCAAATGACAACTCATGTCTATGGTTAGGAAACATAACCATCATTGATTCAACGAGCTAGTCAAGTAGAGGCAAACTAGTGACACTCTGTTTGTCTATGTATTCACACATGTACTAAGTTTTGGTTAATACAATTCTAGCATGAATAATAAACATTTATCATGATATAAGGAAATATAAATAACAACTTTATTATTGCCTCTAGGGCATATTTCCTTCAGTCTCCCACTTGCACTAGAGTCAATAATCTAGATTACATTGTAATGATTCTAACACCCATGGAGTCTTGGTGCTGATCATGTTTTGCTCGTGAGAGAGGCTTAGTCAAGTGTCTGCAACATTCAGATCCATATGTATCTTGCAAATCTCTATGTCTCCCTCCTTGACTTGATCACGGATGGAATTGAAGCGTCTCTTGATGTGCTTGGTTCTCTTGTGAAATCTGGATTCCTTTGCCAAGGCAATTGCACCAGTATTGTCACAAAAGATTTTCATTGGACCCGATGCACTAGGTATGACACCTAGATCGGATATGAACTCCTTCATCCAGACTCCTTCATTTGCTGCTTCCGAAGCAGCTATGTATTCCGCTTCACACGTAGATCCCGCCACGACGCTCTGCTTGGAACTGCACCAACTGACAGCTCCACCATTTAATAAAAAACATATCCGGTTTGTGACTTAGAGTCATCCGGATCAGTGTCAAAGCTTGCATCGACATAACCGTTTACGACGAGCTCTTTGTCACCTCCATATACGAGAAACATATCCTTAGTCCTTTTCAGGTATTTCAGGATATTCTTGACCGCTGTCCAGTGATCCACTCCTGGATTACTTTGGTACCTCCCTGCTAAACTGATAGCAAGGCACACATCAGGTCTGGTACACAGCATTGCATACATGATAGAGCCTATGGCTGAAGCATAGGGAACACCTTTCATTTTCTCTCTATCTTCTGCAGTGGTCGGGCATTGAGTCTGACTCAACTTCACACCTTGTAATACAGGCAAGAACCCTTTCTTTGCCTGATCCATTTTGAACTTCTTCAAAACTTTATCAAGGTATGTGCTTTGTGAAAGTCCAATTAAGCGTCTTGATCTATCTCTATAGATCTTGATGCCCAATATATAAGCAGCTTCACCGAGGTCTTTCATTGAAAAATTCTTATTCAAGTTATCCTTTTATGCTATTCAGAAATTCAGTATCATTTCCGATCAACAATATGTCATCTACATATAATATCAGAAATGCTACAGAGCTCCCACTCACTTTCTTGTAAATACAGGCTTCTCCAAAAGTCTGTATAAAACCATATGCTTTGATCACACTATCAACGTATATTCCAACTCCGAGAGGCTTGCACCAGTCCATAAATGGATCGCTGGAGCTTGCACACTTTGTTAGCACCTTTTGGATCGACAAAACCTTCTGGTTGCATCATATACAACTCTTCTTTAAGATATCCATTAAGGAATGCAGTTTTGACATCCATTTGCCAAATTTCATAATCATAAAATGCGGCAATTGCTAACATGATTCGGACAGACTTAAGCATCGCTACGGGTGAGAAGGTCTCATCATAGTCAACTCCTTGAACTTGTCGAAAACCTTTTGCAACAAGTCGAGCTTTGTAGACAGTAATATTACCGTCAGCGTCAGTCTTCTTCTTGAAGATCCATTTATTCTCTATGGCTGCCGATCATCGGGCAAGTCAACCAAAGTCCACACTTTGTTCTCATACATGGATCCCATCTCAGATTTCATGGCCTCAAGCCATTTTGCGGAATCTGGGCTCATCATCGCTTCCTCATAGTTCGTAGGTTCGTCATGGTCAAGTAACATGACTTCTAGAACAGGATTACCGTACCACTCTGGTGCGGATCTTACTCTGGTTGACCTACGAGGTTCGGTAGTAACTTGATCAGAAGTTTCATGATCATCATCATTAGCTTCCTCACATTACTGGTGTAGGAATCACTGGAACTGATTTCAGTGATGAACTACTTTCCAATAAGGAGAAGGTACAATTACCTCATCAAGTTCTACTTTCCTCCCACTCACTTCTTTCGAGAGAAACTCCTTCTCTAGAAAGGATCCATTCTTAGCAACGAATATCTTGCCTTCGGATCTGTGATAGAAGGTGTACCCAACAGTCTCCTTTGGGTATCCTATGAAGACACATTTCTCCATTTGGGTTTGAGCTTATCAGGTTGAAGCTTTTTCACATAAGCATCGCAGCCCCAAACTTTAAGAAATGACAACTTGGGTTTCTTGCCAAACCACAGTTCATAAGGTGTCGTCTCAACGGATTAATGGTGCCCTATTTAACGTGAATGCAGCGTCTCTAAAGCATAACCCCAAAACGATAGCGGTAAATCAGTAAGAGACATCATAGATCGCACCATATCTAGTAAAGTACGATTACGACGTTCGACACACCATTACGCTGTGGTGTTCGGGTGGCGTGAGTTGCGAAACTATTCCGCATTGTTTCAAATGAAGACCAAACTCGTAACTCAAATATTCTCCTCCATGATCAGATCATAGAAACTTTATTTTCTTGTTACGATGATTTTCCACTTCACTCTGAAATTCTTTGAACTTTTCAAATGTTTCAGACTTATGTTTCATTAAGTAGATATACCCATATCTGCTCAAATCATCTGTGAAGGTGAGAAAATAACGATATCCGCCGCGAGCTTCAATGTTCATTGGACCACATACATCAGTATGTATGATTTCCAATAACTCTGTTGCTCGCTCCATTGTTCTGGAGAACGGAGTTTTAGTCATCTTGCCCATGAGGCATGGTTCGCAAGTACCAAGTGATTCATAATCAAGTGATTCCAGAAGTCCATCAGAATGGAGTTTCTTCATGCGCTTTACACCAATATGACCCAAACGGCAGTGCCACAAATAAGTTGCACTATCATTATCAACTCTGCATCTTTTGGCTTCAATACTATGAACATGTGTATCACTACTATCAAGATTTAGTAAAAATAGACCACTCATCAAGGGTGCATGACCATAAAAGATATTACTCATATAATAGAACAACCATTATTCTCTGATTTAAATGAATAACCGTCTCGCATCAAACAAGATCCAGATATAATGTTCATGCTCAACGCTGGCACCAAATAATTATTTAGGTCTAAAACTAATCCCGAAGGTAGATGTAGAGGTAGCGTGCCGACGGCGATCACATCGACTTTGGAACCATTTCCCACGCGCATCGTCACCTCGTCCTTAGCCAATCTTCGCTTAATCCGTAGCCCTTGTTTCGAGTTGCAAATGTTAGCAACTGAACCAGTATCAAATACCCAGGCACTACTGTGAGCATTAGTAAGGTACACATCAATAACATGTATATCAAATATACCTTTCACTTTGCCATCCTTCTTCTCCACCAAATACTTGGGGCAGTTCCGCTTCCAGTGACCAGTCCCTTTGCAGTAGAAGCACTCAGTCTCAGGCTTAGGTCCAGACTTGGGTTTCTTCACTTGAGCAGCAACTGGCTTGCTGTTCTTCTTGAAGTTCCCCTTCTTCCCTTTACCCTTTTTCTTGAAACTGGTGGTCTTGTTGACCATCAACACTTGATGCTCCTTCTTGATTTCTACCTCCGCAGCCTTTAGCATTGCGAAGAGCTCAGGAATCTGTCTTATCCATCCCTTGCATATTATAGTTCATCATGAAGCTCTTGTAGCTTGGTGGCAGTGATTGAAGAACTCTGTCAATGACACTATCATCAGGAAGATTAACTCCCAGTTGAGTCAAGTGGTTGTGGTACCCAGACATTCTGAGTATATGTTCACTGACAGAACTATTCTCCTCCATCTTGCAGCTATAGAACTTATTGGAGACTTCATATCTCTCAATCGGGCATTTGCTTGAAATATTAACTTCAACTCCTGGAACATCTCATATGCTCCATGACGTTCAAAACATGTTGAAGTCCCGATTCTAAGCCGAAGCCATGGCACACTGAACTATCGAGTAGTCATCAGCTTTGCTCTGCCAGACGTTCATAACATCTGGTTGCTCCTACAGCGGTGGCCACCTAGCGGTGCTTCTAGGACGTAATTCTTCTGTGCAGCAATGAGGATAATCCTAAAGTTACGGACCCAGTCCGTGTAGTTGCTACCATCATCTTTCAACTTAGCTTTCTCTAGGAACGCATTAAAATTCAATGGAACAAAGCACGGGCCATCTATACAACAACATAGACATGCAAAATACTATCAGGTACTAAGTTCATGATAAATTAAAGTTCAATTAATCAAATTACTTAAGAACTCCCACTTAGATAGACATCCTCTAAATCATCTAAGTGATCACATGATCCATATCAACTAAACCATGTCCGATCATCACGTGAGATGGAGTAGTTTTCAATGGTGAACATCACTATGTTGATCATATCTACTATATGATTCACGCTCGACCTTTCGGTCTCAGTGTTCCGAGGCCATATCTGCATATGCTAGGCTCGTCAAGTTTAACCCGAGTATTCTGCGTGTGCAAAACTGGCTTGCACCCGTTGTATGTGAACGTAGAGCTTATCACACCCATCATCACGTGGTGTCTCGGCACGACGAACTGTAGCAACGGTGCATACTCAGGGAGAACACTTACCTTGAAATTTAGTGAGAGATCATCTTATAATGCTACCGCCAAACTAAGCAAAATAAGATGCATAAAGGATAAACATCACATGCAATCAATATAAGTGATATGATATGGCCATCATCATCTTGTGCCTTTGATCTCCATCTCCAAAGCACCGTCATGATCACCATCATCACCGGCTTGACACCTTGATCTCCATCGAAGCATCATTGTCGTCTCGCCAACTATTGCTTCTACGACTATCGCTACCGCTTAGTGATAAAGTAAAGCAATTACATGGCGATTGCATTTCATACAATAAAGCGACAACCATATGGCTCCTGCCAGTTACCGATAACTGTGTTACAAAACATGATCATCTCATACAATAAAATTTAGCATCATGTCTTGACCATATCACATCACAACATGCCCTGCAAAAACAAGTTAGACGTCCTCTACTTTGTTGTTGCAAGTTTTACGTGGCTGCTACGGGCTGAGCAAGAACCATTCTTACCTACGCATCAAAACCACAACGCGGTATAGTGATTGCTTTTTGATCTTCAGAAAGAACCCTATTCATTGAATCCGATTCAACTAAAGCTGGAGAAACAGACACCCACTAGCCACCTATGTGCGAAGCACGTCGGTAGAACCAGTCTCGCGTAAGCGTACGCGTAATGTCGGTCTGGGCCGCTTCATCCAACAATGCCACTGAATCAAGAATCAACTAGTGACGGCAAGTAATATGTATATACCCACGCCCACACTCCTTTGTGTTCTACTCGTGCATATAACATCTACGCATAAACCTGGATCGGATGCCACTATTGGGGAACGTAGTAATTTCAAAAAAATTCCTACACACGCAAGATCATGGTGATGCATAGCAACGAGAGGGAAGAGTGTTGTCCACATACCCTCATAGACGTAAGCGGAAGCGTTATGACAACGCGGTTGATGTAGTCGTACGTCTTCACATGATCGACCGATCCTAGCACAAAGGTACGACACCTCCATGATCTGCACACGTTCAGCTCGGTGACGTCCCATGAACTCACGATCCAGTAGAGTGTCGAGGGAGAGCTTCGTCGCACGACGGCGTGATGACGGTGATGATGATGCTAACGGAACAGGGCTTCGCCTAAGCACCGCTATGATATGACCGAGGTGGATTATGGTGGAGTGGCACCGCACACGGCTAAGAGATCAATGATCAACTTGTGTCTATGGGGTGCCCCCTCCCTCGTATATAATGGAGTGGAGGAGGGGGAGGGCTGGCCCTCTACTATGGCGCGCCCTAGGGAGTCCAACTCCCACCGGGAGTAGGATTCCCCCCTTTCCAAGTAGGAGTAAGAGAGAAGGAAGGGAAGGAGTGAAGAGAAGGAAGGAGGGGGCACCGCCCTCCCCCTCTGTCTTTCCCCTAAAGCCCAATAAGGCCCATATACTCCCCGGGGGGTTCCGGTAACTCCCGGTACTCCAAAAAATGCCTGAACTCATCCGGAACCATTCTGATGTCCAAACATAGGCTTCCAATATATCGATATTATGTCTCGACCATTTCGAGACTCCTCGTCATGTCCGTGATCAAATCCGGGACTCCGAACTACCTTCTGTACATCAAAACACATAAACTCATAATACCGATCGTCACCGAACATTAAGCGTGCGGACCCTACGGGTTCGAGAACTATGTAGACATGACCGAGACACGTCTCCGGTCAATAACCAATAGCGGAACCTAGATCATATTGGCTCCTACATATTCTACGAAGATCTTTATCGGTCAAACCGCATAACAACATACGTTGTTCCCTTTGTCATCGGTATGTTACTTGCCCGAGATTCGATCGTCGGTATCTCAAAACCTAGTTCAATCTCGTTACCGGCAAGTCTATTTACTCGTTCCGTAACTACATCCCATAACTAACTCATTAGTCTAACATTGCTTGCAAGGCTTATAGTGATGTAGATTACCGAGAGGGCCCAGAGATACCTCTCCGACAATCGGAGTGACAAATCCTAATCTCAATCTATGCCAACTCAACAAACACTCATCGGAGACACCTGTAGAGCACCTTTATAATCACCCAGTTACGTTGTGACGTTTGGTAGCACACAAAGTGTTCCTCCGGTATTCGGGAGTTGCATGATCTCATAGTCATAGGAACATGTATAAGTTACGGAGAAAGCAATAGCAACAAACTAAACGATCATCGTTCTAAGCTAACGGATGGGTCAAGTCAATCACATCATTCTCTAATGATGTGATCCCGTTAATCAAATGACAACTCATGTCTATGGTTAGGAAACATAACCATCATTGATTCAACGAGCTAGTCAAGTAGAGGCAAACTAGTGACACTCTGTTTGTCTATGTATTCACACATGTACTAAGTTTCCGGTTAATACAATTCTAGCATGAATAATAAACATTTATCATGATATAAGGAAATATAAATAACAACTTTATTATGGCCTCTAGGGCATATTTCCTTCACAAACAATGGTGAAGTGTCATGTAGTCGACGTTCACATGACACCAGTAGAGGAGAGACAACATACATCTCATCAAAATATCGAACGAATACCAAATTCACATGACTACTTATAGCAAGACTTCTCCCATGTCCTCAGGAACAAATGTAACTACTCACAAATCATATTCATGTTCATAATCAGAGGGGTATTAATATGCATAAAGGATCTGAACATATGATCTTCCACCAATAAAACCAACTAGCATCAACTACAAGGAGTAATCAACACTACTAGCAACCCACGTACCAATCTGAGGTTTTGAGACAAAGATTGGATAGAAGAGATGAACTAGGGTTTGAGATGAGATGGTGCTGGTGAAGATGTTGATGGAGATTGACACCCTCCCGATGAGAGGATCGATGGTGATGACGATGGTGATGATTTCCCCCTCCCGGAGGGATGCTTCCCCGGCAAAACAGCATCGCCGAAAGCCCTAGATTGGTTCCCGCCAAGGTTCCGCCTCGTGGCGGCGGTGTCTTCGTCCCCAAAAGCTTGCTTATGATTTTTTTCCAGGGCGAAAGACTTCATATAGCCAAAGATGGTCATCGGAGGCCTGCCAGGGGCCACGAGACAGGGGGCGCACCTAGGGGAGTAGGGCGCGCCCCAACCACGTGGACGGTGGGCGGCCCCCCTCCGGTGCTTTCGGCGCGCAATATTTTTTATATATTCCAAAACTAACTTCCGTGGAGTTTCAGGACTTTTTGTGTTGTGCAAATAGGTCTCTAATATTTGCTCCTTTTCCAGCCCAGGATTCCAACTGCCAGCATTCTCCCTCTTCGTGTAAACCTTGTAAAATAAGAGAGAATAGCATAAGTATTGTGACATAATGTGTAATAACAGCCCATAATGCAATAAATATCGATATAAAAGCATGATGCAAAATGGACGTATCAACTCCCCCAAGCTTAGACCTCGGCTTGTCCTCAAGCGGAAGCCGATATCGAAAAATATGTCCACATGTTTAGAGATAGAGGTGTCAATAAAATAAAATACGGACATGAGGGCATCATGATCATTCTTAGAATAGCAACATATATATATATAGTCATATGATTTCTTATGCTAAAGTAACAATCTATTCACAATGTCAAGTACGAATCAGAAACTTCATTGAAAACGGTAACACCCCAGATGTGATTTACCTAATATGTACTCCAACTCTTGCCGTTTTCGGCGCTATGTTATTTTATTTCGTCGGGATTAGGTTTTTGTCTCGATGTGTTGTTGTCGTTGTCATGCATCTCATATTATGTCATCATGTGCATTGCATTTGCATACGTGTTCGTATCATGCATCCGAGCATTTTCCCCGTTGTTTTGCATTCCGGCGCTCCTATCTCCTCCGGTGGTCCTTTCTACCTCTTTTTGTGTGGGGTTAAACATTTCGGATTGGACCGAGACTTGCCAAGCCTTGGTTTACTACCGGTAGACCGCCTGTCAAGTTTCGTGCCATTTGGACTTCGTTTGATACTCCAACGGTTAACCGAGGGACCGAAAAGGCCTCGTGCGTGTTGCAGCCCAACACCCTTCCAATTTGGCCCAAAACCCACCAAAACCTCTCCATCATCTCGGTCGTTCGATCACGATCACGTGGTCGAAAACCTAACCTCATTTGGACTCTCCTGGCTCCCTCTACTATTATAAAACCCACTCCCGAAATTTCGGGACGAAACCCTATCATCCTCTTCCCTCCGCGTGCCGGACAACGTCCGTCGGCGCCGGACGCGTCCGGTTCCAACCCCGCTGCCACGTGTCAGCCGCCCATTCGCCCGCCCGGGCACCCATTTCACCGCCACCGCCAGGGCCCACGGGGCCCATCGCCGGTCCTCCGGCCCGTTCCTCCGCCGCCCGAGTGCCCGCGCAGCGCCGCCCTTCTTCCTCGCGCCCGGCGCCTCTCCTCCCGGCCGGCAGCCGCGCCGCCATTGCCGGCCACCACCGCGACGTCCTCTCGTCGGCCAGACCTCGCCGGCGATGCCCGCGGCAGTGCCGCCCCGCGCCGCCCTCTCCCTCCACGCCGGCCGCCGGCCGCCGCCCTCCGCTCGGACCCAGCCGGCCCGGCGACCACTTCCCCCGCCAGCCTCGTTCTTCTCCGGCGAACAAGACCTCCCCGGCGAGTCCTCGTAGAAGCGCATGCCGCTACAGTGCCACCCGATCCAGATCTGGATCCAAACCCTAGAGGGTTGACTTTTTCCCTCTCCCTTGCATTATTTGCATTTTTTCATGTATATCTCCGCATTCGTAGCTCTTTGGCATGTAGCATATCAAAATGTTCGTCTCAGAGAGTACATCATTTCATCTCATTGCATCATTTTCATTTGAGCTCATCTTGATGCCCGAAATGCTGTTGGAAGAGAGCTATTTGAGATAATTGTCAGATCTGCTGCACAAATAGCTATTTGTCATTTTTGCCATGATTAATGTGTGCATGATATGCTCCTGAGCTCTTCACATGAGTTTTGTTATATGCCATGCCATCTTTACAGAGGTGCTTATCCATGTATTTTTGTGATATGTGTGGTGACTAGCACAAGCTTGCAAAGTAGTGCATTGTTAATGCATCTCTCTC
>NC_053025.1:124574339-124600829 GCF_003073215.2 Triticum urartu | reverse complement strand
TATACAAAAAATTATTAACATATACAATAACAAATAAATACCATTAGATTCATTATTGAATGTACTTTCACATCATACATATTTGTTATGGTAAATGTTTATGTTTTTCTATAAACTTGGTCAAACTTTAGGAAGTTTGACTTGGGTCAAACCTAATATGCAGAGTTAATAAAATCGGAGGGAGTACTAGTAGTTACTAGTACTACTCGCTTGTTGCTTAGCCTAATCACCCAACACGCCACACGGGGAGTTCAGTGTCACAAAATTTTGAGGTCGGCGGGAAAATCTCCTGCAACCCTGATTCGAGCAGTGCGAAGTTACCATCATAACCTTCGGAATAGGTCTGCGGATTACGCTTGGTAGGGGCCTGTTTTCGTAACTTCAGGTTCACTCTACCCAGCCAACCCCACCTCGACACCCAGAGTAGTACACCTGAATACTCCCCATTTTCTATACCCACACAAAAATAGACTTCTCCACGGCACCGCAGCCTTCGTCCTCCTCCCCTTCTCCATCGGCGCACTCGTCCACCGCAGCGCATCTGCCTCATCAACGAGCTCGTACACCGCACTGGAGCCGGTCCACCGTCGTCGTCGTACATGGAGCCTCTTCCATGACACCGTCTTCCACGGTCTCGGATCTGCTTCCCAGAAGCCGACGCCAAGCGCAGAAGCACCACCGTCATGGACAATGAACTGACTCCCGTTGCCGACCATGATGCACAGAGGCCGCCGCGACCATCGTTCTCCTCCTCGATTGGTAATGTGTGTATTGAATCACTTAGCAGTACATGTGCAGTTCCAATTTTGTTCATACCTACCCTTCAAATTTCCTGGTTGCTATTGTTCCCGTAAAAGTAATTGGTTATAGCCTCCATTGTCCAATAGAATATCAGCTTGTAATTGTGCATCACTCCTGTATCGTGCTATGCTTGGGTAGGTTCTTCATCTGCAACCAGTAGTGTGGCAAATGATGGGAGGCCGCACAATCGTATCTTCCACGGTCTCGGATCTGCTTCCCGGAAGCCGACGCCAAGCGCAGAAGCACCACCGTCGTGGACAATGAACTGACTCCCGTTGCCGACCATGATGCACAGAGGCCGCCGCGACCATCGTTCTCCTCCTCGATTGGTAATGTGTGTATTGAATCACTTAGCAGTACATGTGCATTTCCAATTTTGTTCATACCTGCCCTTAAAATTTCCTGGTTGCTATTGTTCCCGTAAAAGTAATTGGTTATAGCCTCCATTGTCCAATAGAACATCAGCTTGTAATTGTGCGTCACTCATGTATGGTGCTGTGCTTGGGTAGGTTCTTCATCTGCAACCAGTAGTGTGGCAAATGATGGGAAGTTTTTTAGAACTAGGAAGATGCCCATGCGTTGCACGAAACATCTAGAGGCATTTGTATGAGTAGTTTATATTGTAGAAGAAAAGGATGAATGAGGGAAGGCCTTATCAGCAAATCTGGAGAGGGGTGTGGGTATCTCTTTGCAAAATTGTCATAGTTTGCTTTCTATCCGTCAGATATAGATCGGACGGTCTATATTGCAGGATGGCAGGCACACCATCATCACCAACTCGGTTTTTCATAAGAGTAGAGAGTAGAGAAAAGAAAAGAAAGTAGAAAAAAAAGAGTACAAAGTAGAGTAGTAGAGATAAATATTAAATAAATATAACAGTAGAGAACAGAGGAGAGATAAATATTAAATATAAAATAAATATAATGGTAGAGAAGAGAGTAGAGATAGCAGGGACGTCGGGAAAGGATCACGCGTGCGCAGGAAAAAGTGGCTGGGCGCACGCTAGTTTTGGTGTGTGGCGTTCGGCGTGCTTTATGAAATCCAATGCCCTCCCACCGCTCTGTGTGTTGCCATTGCTCTCTGCCTCGGCACGGCTATCTCACCGCTCTGCGCCTCGCCACCGCTCTCTCCCTGCTCTTTCTCGCCTCGCCGCCGCCGCGCCACCATGCCGCCGTGTCACCGAGAAACTTTGGGATACTGCAGTGTCCGTGCGCACCCCTCCGGCAGCTTCTCCGCCGAGATCCGGTTCCGCGGGATGCGCCTCGGCCTCGGCAATTTCGACACCGCCAACAAGGCCGCCCGCGCGTACGATGCGGCAGCGTGGACCCTCCGGTGGCCTCGTAGAACATTGAACTTCTCCAACGTGCTGATGCGGGAGCGGGCACAGGAGCTCATGCCTCTACTGTGGCTTTTCACCGACGAGGATTGTCATGACAACCGGAGGCGGGAGCACCATCTCGGCATAGCCGAGATGGACGAGGAAGCCATGGCACTGTGGCGCCAACGCTTCCCATAAGACATCATCAACGAGCGCGAGTTCTATGTGCAAAGGAGGGTGGAGAGCGAGAAGAGGAGGGCAGAGCGAGCCGCCTATCGCGAGGACAAGCGTACGCGAAAAGCTGACGCTCAATGCAACATGAGGCTAGGAGCAGCGTTGCCCTGGGAATCCGACGACAATCGGTATCTTCACGCCTACATTGAGATGTCGGAGGAGGACATCACCGAGGAGGATTCGTACGATGAGGAGTAGCTGAACTATCTTTTTTATCTATCTATGCTATATCTATGCTGAGAACTATCTATGTCTCTAGTCTCTACTCTCTATCTCTACTTCTCGATCTCAGCACTGTAAACACTTTTTTAAAGCGTCGCGCGTTGCGCTGCTGTTGGAGATGCTCTAACATGGCAGACGAGTGCTTTAATGTTGCCCACAAGATGCGTGAGTATTACTAGTATATTTTTCTTGCCATGTTGAGATTTTAAAACCAAGAGTGCGAACATGTAGAGGAGCAATGAAGACCAAACACGGGATATTGGGGACATCTTCAAGGATCGTGGCAAGTTAAAGAGGAGATGCACCGAACCTGTAAAACGAGCTTTGGTAAGTAACACCCTTTCAATTACTTTCGTTTAGCCTCATGTTCTTCGATGTGTATATGTTGTAGTTTCCTGTTTCTCTTAGCCTCGTGTTCTTCGATGTGTAATAAGAAGAGTCTTAATCATCCTAGTGCTTTTCATTTTTAGCTTGATGTAGGAAGTGGGTGTTCTCACCTTGTAGTCTGTTTTTATATTTTTCCTTTTGAATTCACTTCTCCGAGTCCTGTTTATCTGGCTTCTACTAATTGGATCTGGGTTGCTCTGAGTATTGATCTAAAAAAGAAGTTACTTCATGTCAGGATGCAGTTCCTGCGAGGAGGGAAGTATGGTCAACCTCAAGATCATGTTTCCAAAATGAGGCTGGATTACACACAAGGTTCTAGTTCCCTAATGATGCTGGATTAGACACAAGGTTCAAATTCCCAGATGATGCTGGATTACACACAAGCCAGATGGAGTTGTCAACTGTTCGTGTCCTCGTGGCTCTAGTAAAGGCTGAAAGAAAGCGTGCAGCAGCCCTTGATAATGTAGCTGAGTTCCTGAAGAAGCGAAAAGAGCAATCAGATGCTCTCTTCACCCAAGCCAAAAAGATATGGAAGAAGCCAGAAAGAAGCTAGCAGAGGCAGAGCAGGCTAGGCGTCTCCTGCTATCTAAAACTATTGTCAATACAAATTTTCCTTCATAATAGCTAGGATCAAATGTTTATCCAGTCAGCATGCCTGTTGTGATGTCTGTGCATCTACTGATGTGGCACAAAATAATTTTTTTCGGGTCATGTAATAACAGCAATTACTTTCTAAGCAATAACAGACGAAGCATTGGACATGGTATAGTTCACGCGCAAGCCCAACATTCCAAGTTCAACTTCCACATCAAATTCATGTTCACAGATATCTGCACTTCATAGATAATGTCCACAACCATGATTCACTTCAAAGCCAAAAAAATGTGAGGAGGGTTATAAATAAAGAACAATCTCTAGTTCCTACTACCAGTGCGAGCACAACAAGTCAAGACCACGCATAATTAATTATATTTTGGTCATTTTTTACTAATCACGAATAACTTCTGGAAGTAGGTATAATTTCTAATGTCGTCCGCGGCTGGGGTCCATGATGTTTTGAGCCAAACCGGGTAACACACCGGGTGTCTATGCCAGCGACATGGTGGTCGTAGCATTCATGGGTTCAGAGCGGCGATGCCTCCCGTGGTCTACTATTCCTCGGTGTTGGCGATGGCCGCAAACGTGTTCGCCAGCTCCACCAGCATGTCGCGGTTCTGCCAACGTTTGCGTCGGATGGCGCGGCCAACCATGGTGCACTGGACGCCATGGTCCCCCGTGTGCCGACGTGCAGAAACTGGCCACTCCTCAGCGAGCAGGCTTGGAGCGTCGAGTTGATGCACCAGGGGCCAGCTTGGAGCGGTGGCTTGCTCCTCCGCTTGCCCACTTGCAGCCTCGCCCATCGTACTAACGGCCTAGGGCGGGGAGGGAGGTGGGGCAACGAGTTGCCTGGCTTGTCGGGGCACCCAGCCGGCTTTTATGCCGAAGAACTCGTCTTCCTGCTCATCGGTTGCTTTGGAGAGTGTGTAGAAAATGGTGCAAGGAGGATATGGGGAGCTGCGGTGTGGTGCGGTTCTTGACAGGCATCTGGCCTCGTTTAAATAACGAGCGGACGAGAGGAGCCAGCCGATTCAATGGAGGCAGGCGGGGCATTCTGAAGCCGGTCGCATGTGGCGAGGAGGCGTGTTCAGCCTGGCCTTCAGCGAGTGGGGCCCTCTTGGCCGGCGCGCCGATTCAATGCCTGCACTATGAGATGTTGTGTCCGTGTCAGAGCAATCACTCCCTCCAGTCCTTTTTTCTTTGGGTATAACAAAATCTCGTTTCCCATTCACATTTTACAAGTAAAATTCATGGACAAACTTTGACCCAAAATATGATGGGGACTAATAAACCAGGACGGAGGTAGTAGTTTTTTTATCAAAGAAGGGTTTCCCCCTTCCAATTTTCATTAATGAAAACCAACATCTAAACCATAGTATTTGCCCTGGAACTACCATGGTTCAACATCTCGCAATAGAAACCCATACAATCATACGCCAAGGAGGTAGTAGTTATGAATTCCATTTTCGCTCCATACCAATCATTCTAAAAACTACTTAAGTACTTATACCATGACCTTGAAATCAGAACTCTCACCCCGCTATAAAAATGATATTTTAAACATGGCTACTCGATCTGTGGCAACTGGCGAGCCACCGCCTCCAGGTCGTTCACCTGTGGTCCCGACCATCAACTCCTATGGAACAAAATATCACGCGAGCTGACTATTCCTACAAAGTTGCGCTCCACCACATACCCGGTACCCGCGCATGCAGAAATCATGCACCATCATCACCAACTTTGTTTCACGGTGCCTTTACGTAACTCTCATGCGTGCGAGAAAGTGAGAGACCGACTGCGTGCGTGCGCCTCTTCTCTTCGTATATGTACTCCACCGTTTGTCTGATGTCCAAAAAATTATAAAGTAGTAATAACTATGTGCCAATGCATTGCCACACGATCAAAGTAGATTAATAGATATTCACCGATTTGATAGAAAAAAGAGTCTAGTTTTGAAATACGTGTATCACTAAAAATATCTTATGTTTTACTCAAAATATATTCCTTTGGCAGTTTTGATGAGATAAGGGAGGAATGTTGTTGGTTTCAAGATTCGAGACAGTGGTATATCTCTAATTTCTATTCTTACTGGCAAGATGCCCATGCATTGCACGGAACATCAAGAACTTGTGGGGGAAAGGATGAACGATAGAAGGCCTTATGTGCAAATGTGGAGAGGTGTGCAGGTAAATTGCCATAGTTTCCTTCCTATCTGTTAGATATAGATCGGACGACCTATATTACAGGATGGCAGGCACACCATCATCACCGACTATGCTTTTTATAAGAATAATATATAAGATAATATATATATCTACACTCATATAAAAAACAGAGTTGGTGATGATGGTGTGCCTGCCATCATGCAATATAGGCCGTCCGATTTATATCTGACGGATAGGAAGGTAACTATGGCAATTTTGCAAAAAGGTACCCACACACCACTCCACATTTGCAAATAAGTCCTTCCCTCATTCATCCTTTTCTCTCACAAGATAGACTAGTCATACAAATGCATCTTGATGTTATGTGCAACGCATGGGCATCTTGCTAGTTAGAGATAAAAAACAGAGTTGGTGATGATGGTGTGCCTGCCATCCTGCAATAGAGGTCGTCCGATTTATATCTGACGGATAGGAAGGAAACTATGTCAATTTTGCAAAAAGACACCCAGACCCCTCTTGACATTTTCAAATAAGGCCTTCCCTCGTTCATCCTTTTCTCCCACAAGATAAACTACTCATACAAATGCATCTTGATGTTCCATGCAACACATGGGCATCTTGCTAGTTGTTGCAAAAAGCCCATGTGTGTGTGTTGTGTGTGAGAGAGGGAGAGGAGGAGGAGGACAGAGTGCATGTGTGACAAAGACACAATGAGTGTGTGTGCGAGAGGTATCAGCTTAAATGAGGCGATAGTGTGTGTGTGCACAATCGAGAGGGCATGTCTCAAGAAGGGACAAAAAATCTACATAGATACAAGGAGCGCACGAGAGACATGTACGGGATAGTGGAAGCACGAGTGTGTGGGTGTATAAACCTATTTGGAGGCTAGACGATCAATGATGTGAGAGAAATACGAGTCGGGGGTGCGAAAGCGAGAGTTTTGTGTGTGTGTGAGAGACGATAGTCGGGAAGGGGAGTGGAAGCAGGAGCTGTGTGTGTGAGAGAGAGAGAGCGGGGGGAGTTTTTCTGATCGGTAAACAAATGAATAATGTCAGTTTATAACTGGGATGGAGACGGACAGGAGACCCCAACAAATGTTGTGTCTGCAGGAGAGAGTAATTTTAGTGGTATGAATCATATCTAGAGACATATAGGGTGTGTGAGAGAACCCCATAGAGAGAAAGACAAAGTGAAAGATGGGTGAGACTGTGTGTGTGGCGGTGAAAAAGAAAGCTTAGGTACCTAGTGATACCAGAGAACGGTAGAGATGTGAGAGATAATGAAAATCATGTAATGTATAATGATAGGGAGAGTGTGACACTTCTCAAGGGAGACGTCGAGAGACCATGTTTGCAAAGATAGGAGAAACATGAAGTGAGTGTACTGGTGAGCTGGAGAAAAGAGAATGATAGCTACATGAAGGAGCATGCCAGAGAGATGGGTGTGAAAGGAGTCAACATAAAAGGGATTCAAATATTTGAATTCGACATGATGATACATATAATTCATACTCGAACCAAAATTGATCTATCAAACATGCATACTCATATGAATTCACGCGCATCTATGTTATTTAATATGTAGATATTACTGATCCATACATTTTAGTAGAACATAATTTGGTTTTAATTTTTTGGAACTCAACCTTATGATTTTGAGATCATTGTATTTGTAAATCATATTATATACATATAAAGGAGCAGAATTCTTTGTTGTGCTTTTGAAAGTATATATAAAAAACGGATGTATATAGAATTTTATTCCAATCGCAAATGGATCCTGCCCGGACAAAAATAGATTACAAACTGGATTTGAATTGATTTGGCATGGTAAACGTGCACTCTTTCTCTGCAAAAATATGACCAAAATCTGCGAGATGGAAATTACTGCCTATCCCTGACACGCAAAGCCTGTCGACTCGATTTCTATAGGTTTCGATAGGGGTAGGTTTGTAATTTCACTCAAATGTGACATGACCACCTCTCACCCGGATTCATACACGGTGGGCACCAAAACACAGTGTCTCCTTGGCCGAAATCGACTCCCTCCCCGATTCATACACGGTGGGCGCCGAAAACAAACTCTCGTCGGCGAATATTTGGTGTATGCAAGATTACCGTCCTATCCCCAGCCGACTAATATTGCTATGATGTAGGAAATTTTAAACGGGGCTAAGTTTGTAAATTTCCTCGCATTTGGGACAAGAGCGCCCTGAAGACAAGGTTCCCCCTTCCTCTCTCCCTCCATTTCCCCATTCGTACTCCGTGGGCGCCAAAACAGCCTCTCCACCCCAGCCTCCTCCGTCCACCACCCGTTCCACTGTCGTCCTCGTCCACCTTGCTGGAGCTGATACCCCGACGTCGTCATCCACTACAAGAGATTGACCTCTCTCATCTGCGGCTTCGGACCGGGATCCTTGCATCTCGTCCTCTCGCTTCATCCCTACTGTCGTCCACCTTGCCGGTGCCACTCCTACGACTGTCTCGTCCATCGCGCCCCGCCGCCACCGTCTACCCTCCTAGATCTGCTTCCACGCCGCCGACAGCTATCGCTAACGCAGCACCGTCAAATTCTCAGCAGATGCATACACGGCGCTGCACCAGAGGCGATACTCTTTTGTATCTGCTCAACTTATTTATCACAGCAAGAAAATATATCGGCACTGCTTTACTCTAATTTCTTGTCCATCACTTACTTGCTAGTTGAAAGCAAACATTGGTTGCGAAGTTGCCTTTTTCCAATTCTCACCTTCAGATCCGCCATGGCACGCTCAACACTATACTCGCAATGCTTATGGTTTTCCCCTTTTATATTCCACACTAGTTAAATGACACTAGACTAAATTTCAAAATTGGGCCAGTCGATTTTTGAGAGATCACCGGAGTTCGTCGGTGTGAAGGAAGGAGCTCAGATTGGGACGGTGGTTGTGGGGGTGGTGGGGCCTCACCGAACAAAGAAAACTCGACGTGGGTGGGGGCAGGGGTGTGGGTGGGTGTGGCGGAGGAACACAGGCGGTGGGGGCCAGTGGTTCAGTCGGCGGCCCGTGTAGTGTTCTGTATCGGAAGAATCAGAGATGAGGAAGAAGAAGGGTTAGGAGACGTAGGATCTTCATCCAACCGCCTGAAATGGTCGACTGACCCAAATGACAAAAGTCACGCGACTTGCATGCAGACATGCCTTTATATTCAGTACCATCATCGTACCTGCTTAGCACTGCTCCTGAATCCATCAAGCTAAACAATGTGCCACTCATAATTCCAAACTTGTTTCTCAAATATGAATTTGATATGATGCTGATATTACTAAAACAGATAACGTTTAATTGGTCAGCTAGTGTTCCTACTTTATTTTCGAAAAGCATGTGCACCACATATAGAGAGACAGCAGGGAGTTGCATTCTTAATGCGCTCTGGTTCATCATGTGTGGGCACTGCACAACGAACATTTTATTATCCAAAATTTGCTTGCTCTTCTTTAGCATGTTCCTCTTCCATTCTTTTTTAACAAGTACTCTCTTCGTTCCTAAATAGAAGTCTTTGTATAGATTCCACCATGGACTACATATGGAGCAAAATGAGTGAATCTACACTAAAATGTATCTGTATACATCTGTATGTGATCCATTGTGGAATCTCTACAAAGACTTATATTTTGGAACGGAGGGACTATGATAGTAGTACAGTATGTTCCTTGTAGTGAAGATGAGCAGGGACATTTGCAGTGTAGAGGTCTATACGATCGGTTGTGATGGACACTTTGAACTCTTCGGGCCTCTTTGATTCGTAGGATTTTGTAAACATAGGAATAGGATTTGTAGTGGTCTGCCCACTTGAATCCTATAAGATTAGCAAGGAAATGCGGGGAGCTGTGTCGCCTTTGAGAGTTACACTGATATTCACAATACCGCACCTTCACTTGAAGAGAGCTAGTATTCGAAGCCTTTCTAGCCATACCAGCAATACTAGCACATATATTCCAGCAAGTTCCACTTTGCTGATTTTACTCCTGATGCTTACGGTTTTCCCGTTATATCTACACTATGATCCGTGTAGCTGCTATGTGTCGCACTAGCAGCAGTCCACTCTTGAAGCTAAACAACACACCAATCATAAGTCCAAAGCTTACTTCTTCCAATACGAATTGTGATATGATACTGATATTAGTTAACAGACACACATTTAATTGGTCAAGTAATGCTCCCACTTTATTTTCCAAATGCATGTGGCCACATATAGAGAGACAACATGGAATTGCATTTCTTTGGGCGCTGTGATTCATCATGAGTGGGCAACCAACATTGTATGCAATGCATCGAAACCTCAAGAATATGCTTCCTCTTCTGTTCTTTAACATGTTCCTCTTTTGTTATTTTGTATTTAGTACGTACAGTATGTTCCTTGTCCGGAAGGGGGGCAGGGACATCTGCAGTCAACAACTGATAGAGCTGGCTTGTAACCAATAGGCTTTCAATTAGTAGCGGCAATACAACACTTTTCTAGCCAGTTCCACTTTCCCGATTTATATACGCTACGATCTGCCTAGTTGATGTGTGCTCTTGTTATCATGGTTTGGCAATAAACTCTCTATACAGTATATTATGAACCTATCATCTACCAACTATCCTTACTTCTGGAACCTATTTTGTGTGTGTACTTGTGCCAGATTATATTAATGCATGCACCATATTACAGCACACATGAGCTCTCTCATTAGAATCCAGTGATAGCACACAAGGGTTTACAGGGTCGCCCCTATATTAGAATATCCTCTGCATTACACATATGTTTTCATGGTTCTCAGATATTATACGTAATTACACTGAATATTAGAATCCGCAAATCAGAAGAATATTGTGGAACACTGCAAGGACTTACAAAATTGGCACCAAGGAATTGAGTGCCATTCTCGATGCAATGCGACTCATACACTCCCCACCTGTAGATTCTTGTTCAGAATATGATCCTAATGACTATTCTAACCTCGAGGATTCAATGGTAGATGGTTTGTCCTGTTCAACCATCAAGGTGCCTATTCTAATTTGGCAAGGTTTTATTGATTCCGCGTATCTTGCATATGTTATCTTGCATTTCTTCTACTTTGTTGCACCGCCATGTGCTTAGTTTACTCATCATATATGTCAAGATGCCATGCCCATCCATTATCAATACATATTCCATCTGTCATCATACCATGTTTTTCCACTCAAATGATGTTCTTGTGCATTAGACATCAAAAAGGAAGAGGGTGATTGCTGAACTTGAAGGATCACCAGCAAAGTCCTTGAAAAACATGGTGGTGCCGGAGAAATTAGATAGCACCCCACTTATATTGGCTGTACAACCAGTGACACAAAACGTAGGACTGACTCCAGCGGACTATACCCATACTTCACTGGCCACACCACTAGCCACACCACACAGGACCTACACTCCAGCTAAAGGTATGCCGATTTCAGTTGCCATAGCACCAGCCGTACCACAGAAAAATCCCACTCTAGCAAAAAGTACAGCAAGTCCACCGGCCGAAGACCTATCCCAACTGCAAAGACGGCCAATTCTTGCTGATTGGAACCTCATTCCAGTTATTCCTAGTTTTAAAGACAATGCTTTCAATGTTGTTAGGGACTACGTGCATATATTCCCATCATGGGAAGATTATAGTGAAGACAAACACCATTTTCACATCTTCCTGTCCCACTTACGTGTAAGTGCTATTATTCATGGTGATTATTTTCCTATTTTCTACTGATTGAACACATCAATGATTTACATTACATTGTTGTAAATAGGCGAGGGTCAATCTGGATAGTCATGATGAGCAAAGATTGCTTGCGCTTTTCAAGGAAGCATTGTAGGAGTATCGATGTTACCTGAGGAAATCACACTTCGATGGGAAGTCTATAAATGAATTTCCGGTGAAGTCTCCTGTGCTAAATTTAGAAGACATTGAATGGAAAAACCTTGTTATGCACTGGTCTTGTTCCCATGATGAGGTACTGTCTATGATATCACATGATAATGTGAACTTCTACTTTTTTGCATGTGCCTTATTGGATCTTTTTTGCAGGAAATCAGCTTGAAGAAGAATTCCGGTTTGAAAAGAACGACAGGATATCACAAATATGCTGCCCGCTACTTTGCTCTTGTTAGTACCTGTTGTCCTGTATCACTGTACTTGCATTCATACCTGGTTCATTGTATGACAGCAGTATGCATGATAGCTTGCTTATCAATTGTTCGCTCCAAATTATTTGATCTGTATGTATGGTTACATTAGTGTAGAATATATCCAATGCCAATGAAATTTTTTAGGTCTGCATTGTTCTTATAAGTACCTGCTGTCCTTTATTGACGGGTAATTGTTCATGTACCATCACTCTGCAGCTTATTTTCCTTTGTTCTCCATTTTCTACGCATCAGATCTATATTTACTCTTACCATAAGGTTGGATAACACCGATGGTCCTAAAGAAGTTTAGCTCTGCATTGCACTTGGCTGTACCTTTTGCCTATATCGCTGTACTTACATTTGTAGCTACTTAGTCATGTAGCATCACTCTTCAGCATATCTTAAATATTCTCCATTTTTTCTTATATTACCACATCTATATTGCCTCTTAATAAAATGTAGAATAAAGGCAATTCTTATGAAGAAGATTCTGTGGTAAACATCTTGAATTGCCCCCCCCCATCAGCATGGACAAGGGCTTTATAGAGCCTGTCTTCACCAATAATGTAAGTTTGTCCTTCTCAAGCCTTCAAACTTTGTTGTGTATATTTGGTTAGGCATGACTGCAACAGCTATTTATTTTTGGTGTTTGCATCAAATTGCATGTTTAAAGTTTATTATGTAGTTCATAAACAAAAGTTTGTCCTTCTCAATTCAAGTTTTCAGTTGTACAACCAAGTTCCTTCTTCATACCATGTAAATTAAACTATACAGAGCAAGTGATCTTCTTTTGCACTATATGTATGCTTATGTTCTTGATCTTTAATCCAGTGGTGTGGTGAACCTACCCACTACAACACTATGTCATATTCTGCAATGTCTTAACTATGAACAATGTCATATAATTCTACTATTATTTAAACCATCTCTTTATTTTCCAATCTAAAATGGGATAAATTGATAGCACACTAACCATTGATACTTATGAGTTCTTGATCTGTAATCCAGTGGTGTCGTGAAGCTGCCAGCTCCTTCACAATGTCATTTCCTGCCATGTCTTAACCTGAACAATACCATATTGTGTTAATGCTATTTTAAACTGTGTCACTTTATTCGTTAGTAAGAAATGTGATGAATTGTTAGCACTGATACTTATATGTGCAAAACTTGTCATCTGTCTGCTTGTTTATCTTTCAGAGTGAGGAGGATATAAGTGTCAAACAAGCGCAGTTTCATCAGCTTGCTCAGCTGCTTGCGCTGCAGCTCCCGAGCAGGGCTAACCTTTCTTGAACTCTATTGAAGTGCTGTCGGTTTTGTATATTATTTTGTCGGCGTGTTTATTTGCACTAGTGGTGATCTTTGATGCACAGTGTATGTAATCTGCTGTCTGCTTGTGCTTTACTATCATAGTGGCGACCTTTGATGCCCAGTGGATGTAATATGTTGTAATTTCTTTATTGTATAGTCTAGGTTTTTTCTTATTCATGATGTTGCAGTTATTTTACTGTATATATATCCTATCTTCACAGTAAACCGGTCAAACCGTAAAATTATGGTACATAATCGGGCCATCATGCAAATCACTACATAATCGGTCCCTTAACAGGCCTAAATGTAAACTAGCCCACTAGTAGATTTGGGCCTCTAATAGGCCGAGTAAACCGCCGACCCTATTTTCCGCAAGAAAACTCAATGGGCTCTTAGGAGGCTGAAAAGTAGGTTGGGCCTGAAACTTGCCAAACAGCTCACGGGCCGGCAGCAGGCCGAAATAGACCCCGACCCATGATTGTGCCAATCACATCATGGGCCGTTAATAGGCCAAAATTGTCTTGGTCCTTGTTTGGCCCAATCAGATTATCGGCGGTGAGCAGGCCAGATGCAAACTGGGCCGTAGTTAGGCCCAACTATATGACGGGCTTTTAACAAGCCGAAATAAATATAGGGCTGAAATGTTAAACAGGCCTTTAACAGGCCGAAACAAATATTAGGCCGAATTACTAAATGGGCCTTTAGCAAGTGGGCCCAAAAGCATAACGTCCAGTTGATGGGCCGAATCTGATATGGGCCATAATTTAGCCCAAAGCCTCTTAAAGGGCCGGATCTGATCTGGGCCGTAATTTGGCGCAGAACGTGGTAGGCTTTTAATGGGCTGGATCTCATATGGGCCTTTATTGGGCACGGAACATGGCAGGCTATTAATGGACCGGATCAATTATGGGCCGACATTTGGCCCAAAACATGTCAGCCTGTTAACGGGCTGGCCCATTAGTGTCCTCAAAATCTTGTGGGCCTTTAGCTGGGCCGGCCCATTATGGTCGGCGAAATCTCATGGGCCTTTAGCTAGGCCGACCATTATGGTCGGCGAAATCTCGTGGGCCTTTAGTTGGGCCCGCCCATTATGGTCGGCGAAATCTCATGGGCCTTTAGTTGGGCCGGCCCATTTAATCTTTATGGGCAACTTTTGGACTGGCCCATGTTTCAACATATCATAGATGCATCTCGCCCATTGGATGAGTGACACCTATGCCGACGCGGATCTGACACGTGGTTCCGTCAGCCAATGAGAATTTTACACGTGGAAAATCGTCATTGGTCATGGCTGTTAGCGGGTTATCGGATCCAAATCCGGACCCGATAGCTTAACGGTGACCCATTATGGTGGATGCTATGTGTCGGTCACCCTTGACGAAAGCACTTTCATGACGCTGCATTTATCGTCATGGAAGTGACACTTCCATGATTATAATTTTGGTAATGTCATGGAACACTTCTACGACAGCACAGGTATGACTATCTTGATTCTGTCATAAAATCGTCATGGATGTACATGCATGACAGAAAACGTGGCCTACTGTGACAAACATGTATCATCACGGAAGTGTCTTTTTTTGTAGTGTATATGACAAATAATGAGGTACCAGGCAACTTAGCTATCCGTGATGGACTCTCTTGAACGCCATCATTATTTATCTCTACGTGTTTGAGCTGTGCATTTGTCGATGGGCCTGGAGTTGAGCTAGTAGGGCAGTGGCCTGGGTGCAAAGGCAGCTCCCCTCCACCCATTTTGGATTGTAATCAAGAGGAAGATAACTGTTCTGAGGGGGATTCAGAAGGAGAAGACCACTCCTATTTACCCCCTGAGGTCTTTGCTCTAACTTGGCATGCTCATGTTGGTAATATTATGCATATGGTGCCTTGCATTGCTTACTTTATACATAAAATATGTTATTTGTTTAGTTTAGACATGCTTTGTGTGAACGCCACCTGTTTAGTTTCTTTATCGTATATGTGAATCATGCAATGCCTTCTTGTTTAGCTAGTCATCATATATGTGAATTTTGCAATGCAACCGTGGTTAGCCAGTCATCTTATATGTGAATCATATCATGCCATCATTTTTTTATTACCTGTTAAATTTGTCAACAATTTTAGTTCATTCAATTACTCTTCCTGTGCATCAGCCATTCGACACGGTCGTGGAAAAATCTGGAGTGGAAACAAGGTCTTCAGAGCAGACAATGCTATCTGACGAAGCGCATTTCTTGCTGATTATGGATAGCTCCTCAGAGGAGGATTCAGAGACAGATGACCAGTCCTATCCCCCCCCGAGGTGCATGCTCAAGCTTGGCAGGGTTATGTTGCTCATATCGTGCATATGGTATCTTGCATTGCTATGTCATTTGCTTAGTTTAGACTTGCTTTGTGTGAATGCCACCTGTTTAGTGTCTAATTATCATATATGTGAATTATGCAATGCCATCTTGTTGCAAGACATTATATATGTGAATTATGCAATGCTATCTTGTTGCAAGGCATTATATATGTGAATTATGCAATGCCATGCTGTTTAGCCAAGCGTCATATATGTGAATTATATCATGCCGTCCCTTTTTTGTATTTCTCGTTGCATTTGTCGACAATGTTTGTATATTCAACTGCACTTCCTATGCATCAGCCATTTGAATTGGTGATGGAGAAATCTGGAGTGAAAACAAGGTCTTCAGAGCAGACAATGCTACCTACTGAAGCAGATATCTCGCTGGTTACAGATAGCTCTTCAGAGGACGATTCAGAGGCAGATGACCAGTCCTATTATCCCCTGAGGTGTATGCTCAAACTTGGCAGGGTTATATTACTCATAGCATGCATATCTTGTATTGCAATGCTTAGTTTTTACATCATATACACAATATTGAATGCCATCTCCTTAGTTGACACATCATGTATGCGATTGCCATCTGCTCACATGCTTAGTATATAAATCATATATTTGAATTATATCATGCCATGATGTTTACATAGACAGCATGTATCTAAATTATGGCATGCCAACCCATTTTCTAAAGACATAATATAGTTATATAATCTCATCATATATACATAGTCATCATATTTTGAATTATGTCATTCTATCCGTGAATATATCATGCCATCATGTTTCCATCGATGACATGTTTGTGATTTATGGCATGCCAACCACTTTAATAGACACATCGTATAGTTATATCATGTCATCTTGTTTACATAGTCATCATATTTTGAAGTATGTCATTCTATCATGTTTAGTTAGCCATCATACATGTGAAATTGTGTTATGCTATCCTGTTTAATTAGCCATCATATATGTGAAATTATGTCCTGCTATTCTGTTTGGTTAGACAACATAAATGTGAATTATTTCATGCCCTGTTTTCTTCCCTACTATCCATTACACCTGTCTATCTTACAATGTCTGTACATTCAACTACGTTTCTTATTTATCAGCCATTTCAATTGGAGGGGGTGATGGCAGTATCTGTGGGAGTAAACCTTGGTCTTTAGAAAAGATTGTTGTCGGTGTGAAAACCAGCCGATCTCGGGTAGGGGGGTCCCGAACTGTGCGTCTGAGGATCGAAGGTAACATGAGACAAGGGAGACACGATGTTTACCAAGGTTAGGGGCCTCTTGTGAACCAAACACCCAGATTGGCAGAAATCTTGTGTATTTAAATTCTATGTTTTGCACGTGCATTACTATCCTATTCATGTCTATTTCCTATCCCTGCATTGTTAGAATCCTCAGATTCAAACAAGCCCTTACACAATTACTTCTATTATAGATATGTGTCAAAGAAAACCTTGTGTGGTTTGTCCTCCTCCTGTTGCGCTGTGTTCCACCCCAGCTCAGCTGCTCCAACGACGGAAGGGTTCACCACATCAGGGATCCTCTCTCTAGACTGTCTTTCGCTGCCTCGGATCTTCTTCCCCACGCCCGGCAGCCACGACAATTGCATTACCATCATCAACTGATTAGATGACCTTGAGGACTACTCAGGTCCGCAAGAGAAGTCGCGCTCTTCCGTGTCTCCTTACGTTATGCATCGCTTAATATGATGACATGCTACTTTATCGTCGTGTTCACCTATTAGACTCCGAGTCAGGTCCAAATTAATGCTGAAACTTGAGTTTTTAAATGGTTCTGGGGTACATATTGGGGAAGCAATCAGTACTATCTGTCTAGTATCTGGTTAATCTCGGGTGTCTACTATGAGTTTCATGTTGGGTGCAAGCAAACATTAAAGGAGACATTATCTGTATTTTTTAACTAAAGCTATTATCTGCCTGCTATCATTGGTTTGGGGTCTATCCAAAGTTTGCTACCATCACTCTGGATTTGTGCATGCACTCCTTACATAATCTCAGTATGTTTTATTCCTATGCATGTCAGTTATTGTACACAATCAAACTGAATATGTAGAGAAAAAGAGACGAGCCTTGTGTGACAATAAAATTTCATGCAAACGTCGCTCCATGGTGGGCGCAAAGGCAGCTCCCCTCCACCCATTTCGGATTGTAATCAAGAGGAAGATAACTATTCTGAGGGGGATTCAGAAGGAGAAGACCACTCCTATTTACCCCTGAGGTCTTTGCTCTAACTTGGCATGCTCATGTTGGTAATATTATGCATATGGTGCCTTGCATTGCTTACTTTATACATAAAATATGTCATCTGCTTAGTTTAGACATGCTTTGTGTGAATGTCACCTGTTTAGTTTCTTTATCGTATATTTGAATCATACAATGCCTTCTTGTTTAGCTAGTCATCATATATGTGAATTTTGCAATGCAACCCTGGTTAGCCAGTCATCTTATATGTGAATCATATCATGCCATCATTTTTTTATTACGTGTTAAATTTGTCAACAATTTTAGTACATTCAATTACTCTTCCTGTGCATCAGCCATTCGACACGGTCGTGGAAAAATCTGGAGTGGAAACAAGGTCTTCAGAGCAGACAATGCTATCTGACGAAGCGCATTTCTTGCTGATTACGGATACCTCCTCAGAGGAGGATTCAGAGACAGATGACCTGTCCTATCCCCCCCCCCAAGGTGCATGCTCTAGCTTGGCAGGGTTATGTTGCTCATATCGTGCATATGGTATCTTGCATTGCTATGTCATTTGTTTAGTTTAGACTCGCTTTGTGTGAATGCCACCTGTTTAGTGTCTAATTACCATATGTGTGAATTATGCAATGCCATCTTGTTGCAAGACATTATATATGTGAATTATGCAATGCTATATTGTTGCAAGGCATTATATATGTGTATTATGCAATGCCATGTTGTTTAGCCAAGCATCATATATGTGAATTATATCGTGCCGTCCCTTTTTTGAATTTCTTGTTGCATTTGTCGACAATGTTTGTATATTCAACTGCGCTTCCTATGCATCAGCCATTTGAATTGGTGATGGAGAAATCTAGAGTGAAAACAAGGTCTTCAGAGCAGACAATGCTACCTGCTGAAGCAGATATCTTGCTGGTTACCGATAGCTCTTCAGAGGAGGATTCAGAGGCAGATGACCAGTCCTATTATCCCCTGAGGTGTATGATCAAACTTGGCAGGGTTATATTACTCATAGCATGCATATCTTGTATTGCAATGCTTAGTTTTTACCTCATATACACAATATTGAATGCCATCTCCTTAGTTGACACATCATATATGCGATTTCCCTCTGCTCACTTGCTTACTATATAAATCATATATTTGAAATATATCATGCCAATGCTGTTTACATAGGCAGCATGTATCTAAATTATGGCATGCCAACCCATTTTCTAAAGACATAATATAGTTATATCATCTCATCCTCTATACATAGTCATCATATTTTGAATTATGTCATTCTATCCGTGAATTATATCATGCCATCATGTTTCCATCGACGACATGTTTGTGATTTATGGCATGCCAACCACTTTAATAGACACATCGTATAGTTATATCATGTCATCTTGTTTACATAGTCATCATATTTTGAAGTATGTCATTCTATCATGTTTAGTTAGCCATCATACATGTGAAATTGTGTCATGCTATCCTTTTTTAATTAGCCATCATATATGTGAAATTATGTCCTGCTATTCTTTTTGGTTAGACAACATAAATGTGAATTATTTCATGCCCAGTTTTCTTCCCTACTATCCATTGCACCTGTCTATCTTACAATGTCTGTACATTAAATTACTTTTCTTGTTTATAAGCCATTTCAATTGGAGGGGGTGATGGCAGTATCTGTGGGAGTAAAAACTTGGTCTTTAGAAAAGATTGTTGTCGGTGTGAAAACCAGCCGATCTCTGGTAGGGGTCCCGAACTGTGCGTCTGAGGATCGAAGGTAACATGAGACAAGGGAGACACGATGTTTACCAAGGTTCGGGGCCTCTTGATGGAGGTAAAATCCTACGTCTTGCTTGATTGTATTTGATGAATATAGGGGTTACAAGAGTTAATCTACCTCTAGATCGTAATGGCTAAACCCTAGATGTCCAGCCTATATGATTTTTCTTAGCCTCTACGGACTAAACCCTCTAGTTTATATAGACACCGGAGGGGCCTAGGGTTGTACAGAGTCGGTTTACAGAGAAAGGAAATTATACATCTAGATGCGAGGCTTGCCATCCATGCAAAGGAGAGTCCCATCCGGACACCGCGGAAGGTCTTCTGCCTCATATCTTCACAGCCCATCAGTCCGGCCCATATCAGATAGCCCGGACACCCGAGGACCCCTTAGTCCAAGACTCCCTCAGTATCCCCTGAACCAGTCTTTAATGACAATGTGTTCGGCTCGTAAATTGTCTTCGGCATTGCAAGACGGGTTCCTTCTCCGCATACAAAGCAGTCTTCTGAACAAGAGAACTGTATCCGGCTCCGTATTATAGTTACAACCCTCAACCACAAGGATCCAATACTTAATAAGGTATGTCTACCGACAGATGTTTTGGCAAGACATCACATCTATGTTGATAAACATGCTTCACTGTTAGCGGCAACCGCCCAGGCTGCCGAAGTATCTGAGCTTAAGCACAAGCTGGAGCAGTCCGATCAGGACCTCGTCTGCATCAACAAGCGGTTCGATGAGGCACAAGGTATGTTTTGGAAAAAAATTGTTTACACACCTAGAGTAATATGTCCATGCGGGGTCTAATCTCCTATGTTGTCCTGATCATATTTGCAAGTAGTGCGTCCAAGGTTGAGAACCTGAAGAGCACCCTTGCCCAAGCCAAGGAGCAGGCACGGCTAAGCCAAGCGGCCGCTGATAGAGCGGCTGTGGATTTAGAGGCCGAGAAGGTCACCTGCCGCAAGTGCGAGAAGTGGGTGACCGAAGTGGAGCAACAGCTCTAGGATGCCGCCCAAAAGTGTGAGACCTTGGAGGAGAAGAATAAGGCCCAAGCAGTCGATCTCACTAAGGCTCTTCAGGAGGCTAAGGAGGCGCGGACCGAGTCCCGGGTGGTTCGCGAGGAGATCAAGCAAGCCGAACAGATAGCAGCTGGTAAGCCCTTTCTTTTACAGAGTATATTTGGCGGTCGAAGATATGCCTTGCTTAATCAACTATGGAGTTCTCCAGATGCCTTTGCGGATCTCCCAAGGAGTGCGGCCGACGCTGCGCAATTATTCCGTTCTCAGGAGGGAAACACTACGTCAAAGCTCTTCTGGTCCCAGTACCTCGCGCCAGAAAGGCTAGCACTGCTAAACAACCAGATGATGCAGTTGCCAGAGCTGCATAGGATGTCCGGTTTGGCCATGAAGGACATCATAGTCTGGCTATGGCCATCCGGACCCATTCCGAGCAGCTACTTTGGTTTGGTCAAGAGACTTAGCGACGCCCTGCCCCGAATTGAAGCTGTGAAGCACTCGGTGTGCATAGAGGGTGCGCGGATGGCCTTTGCCCACGTCAAGATGCACTAGCGAAGATGAAGGCCGCCGCTGTGGCAGTTAAGGGTCCACTCGAGGGCAAGGACTACCGCAAGCCGGAGCAATACTTCGAGGAGGTTCTGGAGGGCGCCCGTTTAATATAGGGTCAATGCTCGAAGGATATTATGTTTGAGTGAATGTATCCGAGCTGCCAAGACTTTGTATTATGAAGCAAGGCCTTTTGCAATATATACTTGTGCTTTTTATCTACAATTATTTTCCTCCTGTGCGGCCGTATTTATTTCTGAAAGTTTGCCAGTCGTCAGCGTCAGCCCCCACGTAGATACTACGAGGTGTTCGGAGTAGCACATGAGCACACTTGACCCAATGTCTTGGTTCGTAAAGGAGGTGTCAGTGCAACGAACTAGGCAATCAGACTATGCGTCTTTATCACTATCACTTAGCCATAGGAGTTTGACAATGGGACTATAGGTTAGCCCCTGGTGTTTGTTGGGCTATCCAAACTTGGATGCTTGTAGGCACGTGACTGGGTAGAGGCCAGTCCTTCGTATAATATGAGAAAAAATCGCAAAAGATTTAGTACGTCACCAAACCGCTGACCAGCTCTCGCTATATCATGACAGTCACTTTTCGGCTTTCTCTACTGAGGTGTTTGACCGGACGAGCCTGAAACACAATTGCAGTATTTCTCCCTTTACTACCTTAGCTGAAAAAGTGGAACATAAGGTGGCAAACACAGGAGCCGGGCGACCCAACTATTGACCAGAGACATAATTTGGAGCCGATGCATATAATGTAGTATTCGGGACGCCGAAGTATACTATAAAAGTCTTCAGACTCTTGTTTTTGAAAAATATATGTGGCCGAATAGAGCCCATGGCAATTTAAGCCGAGGTGTATATGTTAATTTGTCGTAAAGATAGAATACAGATTATGAAACAAGCCAAAACTGAATAAGGTTGGACCAAACGGTTTCCGCTATAGTCTGATTGATACGTCAAAACATGTTCTTACAGAGAATGCCATATTCGGCAAGGCTATTTTACATGCCAAGAATTTGAGGACAAGGGAAAGTTGTATACAGATCCTAGAAAGAAATGTGGTCTTTGAAGATCCTTTGGACACCTTGTGGCACGTCTGTGCTGCTTTTCGCCTTGGTGTAGGATCCTTTGAGAGGATAAATGATCGAGTAGACAAACGGGGCTTGGGGAACGGCCCTTTGTACCGTCGAAAAGTGACTTGGGTTTTAAAGAACATGGAAAAAAGAGAAGAAAAGGCAAGAATATTAAGGTCCGAATAGGGTTGAGACGTATTGCGGACTTCGTCCTTAGTGTGCCTCTGTCCTTGCCCATGGTATTTTCTAGTGCATAGTTATGTACGCGCGGTACGTATGCCGCAATTAGGTGTGGTTTTTGACGGAGGCCGAATTGCTAATCGAGTTCTAGATGAACCGAACTATCATTCTGCAGGGTAGATCAGACTCGTTCGACAGTGTCCGGGGGCTTGATGGCCAATGAAGTATTCAGCTTGATAAGGCCACCCTCTATCTCAGCTGCAAGGGCCACGGTATGCTCCTCAGTACGGAGGGAGCGCTCCATGTTTCCATTGGCTGTTACAACGCCACATGGTCCGGGCATCTTGAGCTTTAGATAGGCATAGTGCGGGACTGCACTGAAATGGACGAAAGCGGTTCGTCCGAGCAGTGCATGATAACCACTGTGGAAGGGACGATTTCGAAGATCAAATCTTCACTTCGAAAGTTGTCCGGTGAGCCAAAGACTACCTCCAACATTATTAACCCTGTGCAGGAGGCCTCTACACCAGGTATTACTACTTTAAAGGTGGTTTAGTGGGATTGATTCCTGACGGATCAATACCGATTTCACGGACAGTGTCCTGATAAAGCAGGTTAAGACTGCTACCGCCGTCCATGAGGACTCGCGTGAGATGGAATCCGTCAATGATAGGATCGAGGACCAATGTTGTCGAACCTCCATGACGGATACTGATCGGATGGTCTCTGCGGTCAAAAGTGATCGGACAGGCCGACCATGGGTTGAATTTTGGGGCTACTGGCTCTATAGCGTAGATGTCCCTTAGTGCACGCTTGCGCTCCTGCTTAGGGATATGTGTGACGTAGATCATGTTCACTGTTTTTACTTCAGGGGGGAATTTATTTTGCCCCCATGTGTTTGTTGGGTGAGGCTCATCATCATCCTCGCTTGGAGGCCCTTTCCCCTTGTGTTTGGTGTTTAGCTTACCGGCATGTTTAAAGACCCAACAATTTATGTTGGTATGATTGGCAGGCTTGTCCGAGGTGCCATGGATCTGGCAAGGCCGATTGATACGTATCCATCGTATCTATAATTTTTGATTGTTCCATGCCAATATTATACAACTTTCATATACTTTTGGCAACTTTTTATACTATTTTTGGGACTAACATATTGATCTAGTGCCCAGTGCTAGTTCCTGTTTGTTGCATGTTTTCTGTTTCACAGAAAATCCATATCAAACGTAGTCCAAACGGGATAAAAACTGACGGAGATTTTTTTGCAATATATGTGAATTTTGGGAAGTGAAATCAACATGAGATGATGCTCGAGTGGCCCACGGGGTAGGGGACGCGCACTTGACCCTTGTGGCCACCCTGTAAGGCAGTTGGTGCCCTTATTTTGCTGCAAGAAAGCTAATATTCGGCTAAAAATTGTGTCGAAAATTCAGCCCAATCGGAGTTACGGATCTCCGGGAATATAAGAAACTGTGAAAGGGCAGAATCTAGAACGCAGAAACATAGAGAGACAGAGAGACAGATCTAATCTTGGAGGGGCTCTCGCCCCTCCCGTGCCATGGAGGTCATGTACCAGAGGGGAAACCCTTCTCCCATCTAGGGAGAAGGTAAAGGAAGAAGAAGAAGAAGGGGGGGCGCTCTCCCCCTCTCTCCCGGTGGCGCCGGAACGCCGCCGGGGCCATCATCATCACCGCAATCTACACCAACAACTTCACCACCGCCATCACCAACTCTTCCCCCGTCTATGCAGTGGTGTAACCCCTCTTTTACCTGTTGTAATCTCTACTTAAACATGGTGCTCAACTCTATATATTATTTCCCAATGATGTATGGCTATCCTATGATGTTTGAGTCGATCTGTTTTCTACTATGGGTTAATTGATGATCGTGATTGGTTTGAGTTGCATGTTTTATTATTGGTGATGTCCGTGTCGTGCAAGCGTGAGGGATCCCTGCTGTAGGGTTTGCAATATGTTCATGATTTGCTTATCGTGGGTGGCGTGAGTGACAGAAGCACATACCCGAGTAAGTAGGTTTTTTGCGTATGGGAGTAAAGAGGACTTGATGCCTTATAATGCTATGGTTGGGCTTTACCTTAATGAACTTTAGTAGCTGCGGATTCTTGCTAGAGTTCCAATCATAAGTGCATATGATCCAAGAAGAGAAAGTATGTTAGCTTATGCCTCTCCCTCAAATAAAATTGCAGTAATGATTACCGGTCTAGTTATCGATTGCCTAGGGACAAATAACTTTCTCGTGACAAAAAGCTCTCTACTAAAACTAATTTAGTTGTGTCTTTATCTAAACAGCCCCTAGTTTTTATTTACGTGCTCTTTATTATCTTGCAAACCTATCAAAAAACACCTACAAAGTACTTCTAGTTTCATACTTGTTCTAGGTAAAGCGAACATCAAGCGTGTGTAGAGTTGTATCGGTGGTCGATAGAACTTGAGGGAAATTTTTTTTCTACCTTTAGCTTCTCATTGGGTTCAGCACTCCTACTTATCGAAAGAGGCTACAATTGATCCCCTATACTTGTGGGTAATCAAGACCTTCTTCTGGCGCCGTTGCCGGGAGTCATAGCGTGGGGTTAATATTCTCGTGTGTGCTTGTTTGCTTTATCACTAAGTAGATTTTATTTTGTGCTCTTGTTTTCTATCTTTAGTTATGGGTAGGAAATGCAAAAGACCAAAAAAAATAGTTGTACCTACTACACCAATGGTTGAAGAACCACACAAAATCTATCACACTCCTGAAGCTTTTTACTTGCATCATCTTTGATCCCTATGTGCTCGTGCTGAAACCCCAACTAGCTTAGTTGAGGGAAAATCTTTAGATGAGCATGCTTGTTATGTGCGACACCGCATATGTGAAAAAGGGAAACTTTTACTGGATCAAATTCATCGTTTGCAGTGTTATGCTTCGAATTTATGTGAAATATATGATTGTACTTGTTGTTCTAAAGACCCTAAGAAACACCTTCCTTACCAATGTGAGTTTAGTGATAATGGAATCATATCTTCATATACTAAGGGTGTTTATAATTACTATGATGTTCAACAAATTGAAGAATTTGTTGCTTTTAGGGGTACTTGTGAAATTGCTTCTTTTATTGAAGAGTGTGATACTACTCTCTACAAATCTGAAAATTTGGCCATGCTTAAATATTGCTATGATAATTATGCTTCTAATCCTTATATTGAACCATATATTGAGGACTCCTCCGCTGTCCAAGAAGAGACTAATATTTTGCAGGAGTCAATGGAAGAAGAAATTAATGACATTGTGAGCTCATTGGATGAAAAAGATGAGGAGGAGAGCGAAGAACAAAATAGGGAAGAGCAGATTGATCACCCGTTCCCACCTTCTAATGAGAGTAACTCTTTGACTCATACATTTTTTTAATTTCCCTTCATGCTTACCAAAGGATGAATGCTATGATGATTGTTATGATCTAGTTGATTCTTTTGAAATATCCCTTTTTGATGATGCTTGCTATGCTTGTGGCCAAGATGCCAATATGAATTATGCTTACGGATATGAACTTGCTACATTTCCTTATGTTAAACATGAAATTGTTGCTATTGCACCCACGCATGATAGTCCTATTATCTTTTTGAATTTTCCCGACTACACTATATCGGAGAAGTTTGCCCTTATTAAGGATTATATTGATGGGTTGTGTTTCACTATTACACATGATGATTTTGATAGATATAATATGCATGTGCTTGCTTCTCCTAGTTGCAATTGTTATGAGAGAGGAACTACATCTCCGCCTCTCCATGTTTCCAATATGATAACATTGCAAGAAACTATTTATACTATGCATTGGCATTTACTATGTGTGCATGAATTGTTCTTTTATGACATGTCGATGCATAGGAAGAGTTAGACTTCGTTGTTGCATGATATATGTTACTTTGTGCTCACTACTAAATCACAAATCATTGTTAATTAAAATTGGCTTTGATATACCTTGGGATCAGGGTGGATCCATTACTTGAGCACTATATGCCTAGCTTAATGGCTTTAAAGAAAGCGCTGCCAGGGAGACAACCCGGAAGTTTTAGAGAGTCATTTATTTCTGTTGAGTGCTTTAATATAGTTT
>NC_053025.1:124560642-124573339 GCF_003073215.2 Triticum urartu | reverse complement strand
CTGGCGAAGAATCAAGGCCAGGGGGCCCACACCCTAGCCACGAGGGTGGGGGCGTGCCTGCCCCCCTGGGCGCGCCCCCTGCCTCGTGGGCCCCCTGGAGCTCCACCGACCTCAACTCCAACTCCATATATTTGTGTTTGGGGAGAACAAAATAAGGAAGAAGGATTCATCGCGTTTTACAATATGGAGCCGCCACCAAGCCCTAAACTCTCTCGGGAGGGCTGATCTGGAGTCCGTTCGGGGCTCCGGAGAGGGGAATCCGTCGCCGTCGTCATCATCAACCTTCCTCCATCACCAATTTCATGATGCTCACCGCCGTGTGTGAGTAATTCCATCGTAGGCTTGCTGGACGGTGATCGGTTGGATGAGATTTATCATGTAATCAAGTTAGTTTTGTTAGGGATTAATCCCTAGAATCCACTATGTTCTGAGATTGATGTTGCTATGACTTTTCTATGCTTAATGCTTGTCACTAGGGCCCGAGTGCCATGATTTCAGATCTGAACCTATTATGTTTTCATGAATATATGTGAGTTCTTTGATCCTATCTTGCAAGTCTATAGTCACCTACTATGTGTTATGATTCGGCAACCCCGAAGTGACAATAATCGGGACCACTCCCGGTGATGACCATAGTTTGAGGAGTTCATGTATTCATCATGTGTTAATGCTTTGGTCCGGTACTCTATTAAAAGGAGGCCTTAATATCCCTTAGTTTCCTCTAGGACCCCGCTGCCACGGGAGGGTAGGACAAAAGATGTCATGCAAGTTCTTTTCCATAAGCACGTATGACTATATTCAGAATACATGCCTACATTAGATTGATGGATTGGAGCTAGTTCTATGTCACCCTATGTTATGACTGTTACATGATGAACGACATCCGACATAATTCTCCATCACTGATCCAATGCCTACAAGCTTTTCATATATTGTTCTTCGCTTATTTACTTTTCTATTGCTATTGTTACGATCACTATAAAATACAAAAAATATTACTTTTTCTACCGTTACCTTTTGCTACCGTTAGCACTACTATCATATTACTTTGCTACTAAACACTTGCTGCAGATATTAAGTTTCCAGGTGTGGTTGAATTGACAACTGAGTTGCTAATACTTGAGAATATTCTTTGGCTCCCCTTGTGTCGAATCAATAAATTTGGGTTGAATACTCTACCCTCGAAAACTGTTGTGATCCCCTATACTTGTGAGTTATCAAGACTATTTTCTGGCGCCGTTGCCGGGGAGCATAGCTCTATTCTTTGAGTCACTTGGGATTTATATCTGCTGGTCACTATGAAGAACTTGAAAGACGTGAAAACAAAAATTTATCCCTCAACTACGAGGGGAGGTAAGGAACTGCCATCTAGCTCTACACTTGATTCACCTTCTGTTTTGAAGTAAGTTTGCGACACCTAACCTGCTTCTGCTAATTCTGATATGTCGCATATTATTGATGATGCCACTTCTGCTATGCATGATACTTATGATGAAACTACTTCTATTGATACTACTGTGCCACTTGGTGAATTTCTTGATGAACAACTTGCTAGGGCTAGAGAGAATGAAATTATTGAAACTGATAATATTGATGAAAGTGATGATGAAGGCTCTCCTAATAAATATGAATTGCCTGTTGTGCCTGAGGGTTATGTTATGGATGAAGAAACTAAAAGAGACTTTCTTGCATGCAATGATAGAAGTGATCTTAAGAAATTATTAGCTAAGCTTAAACAAAAAACTCTGAATGCTAGAATGAAATATGATCCTGCTTATGCTACTTCACCTATCTTTGTTACTGATAAGGATTATGAATTCTCTATTGATCCTTGATATAATTACTTTGGTTGAATCTGATCCTTTTTATGGCTATGAATCTGAAACTGTTGTGGCACATCTTACTAAATTAAATGATATAGCCACCCTGTTCACTAATGATGAGAGAACTCGCTACTTTTATATCCTTAAAATATTTCCGTTCTCATTAAAGGGTGATGCTAAGATATGGTTTAATTCTCTTGATCTTGGTTGTGTGCGTAGTCCCCAGGATATGATTTATTACTTCTCTGCTAAATATTTCCCTGCTCATAAGAAACAAGCTGCTTTAAGGGATATATATAATTTTGTGCAAATTGAAGAAGAGAGTCTCCCACAAGCTTGGGGGAGGATTCTCCAATTACTTAATGCTTTGCCTGATCATCCTCTTAAGAAAAATGAAATACTTGATATCTTTTATAATGGACTAACCGATGCTTCCAGAGACCACCTGGATAGTTGTGTTGGTTCTGTTTTCAGGGAAAGACACCGGATGAAGCTGAAATTTTATTGAATAATATGTTTACAAATGAAAATAATTGGACACCTCCTGAGCCAACTCCTGAGCCTATTCCTAAACCAACTCCGAAGAAAAGGAGTGTTCTATTTCTCAGTCCTGAAGATATGCAAGAGGCAAAGAAATCCATGAAAGAAAAGGGTATTAAAGCTGAAGATGTTAAAATTTTACCTCCTATTGAAGAAATACATGGTCTTAATTTACCGCCTGTTGAAGAAATATATGGTTTTAATCCATCACCTATTGAAGAAACACATGGTCTTGATAACCCGACACAGGTAGTAAAGGTAAATTCTCTCTATAGATATGATAAAGCTGAAATCCCTCCTACTAAGTTTGCTAGCCAATGTTTGGATGAGTTTGATAACTTTATGGTTAGGCAAGAAGACTTCAATGCTTACTTTGGTAGACAATTGAAACAAAATGTGTATCTGATTGAACACTTGGGTGATTATATGTCTAGAGTTAAAGGTGAACTTAAACTCATTAGTAAACATGCTTCTATGGTTACCACTCAAGTAGAACAAGTACTTAAAGCTCAGAATAATTTGCTCAATGAATTAAATAGTAAGAATAATGATAATGCTGTTAGAGTTATGACTAGAGGTGGTAAAATGACTCAGGAACCTTTGTACCCTAAAGGCCACCTAAGAGAATTGAGCAAGATTCTCAAAGAAATAATATAGATGCACCTAGTCCTTCTAAAAGGAAGAAAAAGAAAAATGATAGGACTTTGCATGCTTCTAGTGAATCTATTGCTGACACACCTGATAATCCCAATGATATCTCTATTTCTGATGATGAAACACAATATGGTAATGAACATGAAACTAGTGATAATGTTAATGATAATGTTCATGTTGATGGTCAACCTAGCAATGATAATGATGTAGAAGCTGAACCTGCTATTGATTTTCATAACCCACAATCAAAGAATCAACGTTATGATAAAAGAGACTTTGTTGCTAGGAAACACGATAAGGAAAGAGAGCCTTGGGTTCAGAAACCCATGCCTTTTCCTCCTAAGCCATCCAAGAAAAAGGATGATGAGGATTTTGAGCGCTTTGCTGAAATGATTAGACCTATATTTCTGCATATGCGTTTGACTGATATGCTTAAAATGAATCCTTATGCTAAGTACATGAAAGATATTGTTACTAATAAAAGAAAGATACCGGAAGCTGAAATTTCCACCATGCTTGCTAATTATACTTTTAAGGGTGGAATACCTAAGAAACTAGGAGATCCAGGAGTACCAACTATACCATGCTCCATTAAAAGAAACTATGTTAAAACTGCTTTATGTGATCTTGGAGCCGGTGTTAGTGTTATGCCTCTCTCTTTATATCGTAGACTTGATTTGAATAAGTTGACACCTACTGAAATATCTTTGCAAATGGCTGATAAATCAACTGCTATACCTGTCGGTATTTGTGAGGATGTGCCTGTTGTGGTTGCAAATTACTATTTTAAACGGACTTTGTTATTCTTGATATTCCCAGGACGATAGTATGTCTATTATTCTTGGAAGACCTTTTTTGAATACTGTAGGGGCTGTTATTAATTGCAACAAAGGCAATGTCACTTTTCATGTTAATGGTAATGAGCATACGGTACACTTTCCGAGGAAACAACCTCAAGTTCATAGTATAAAGTCTATTGGAAAAATTCCATCGATTATTTTTGGAGGTTTTGAATTTCCTCTTCCTAATATCAAGAAGAAATATGATATTCTTATTGTTGGGGATGTGCATATCCCTGTTGAGGTAACCTAGTGTTATTCAAAAATTCTCCGGTTCCATGTTATTCGAAATGAGTTTGTTAACAAGACCTGATCAACCTTATTAGTGGATTCCTTTTGATGAGCATGAGATGGATGAATTTAGAAAACACAACTCTCTGTACCCTCTTTTTACTTTCTGTTATTTATATTAAATAAAGCAAAAATAGTAATTTGTCTGTTTTCTGAATTATCCATGCAATAAAAAATACCAAAAAAAGTTCTCCAAATGCCCTGAATAAATATGATTTTTCTGGAATATTTGAGAATATCTGGCACTGAGAACACAGCAGGGGGAGCAAGCACCTGGCCACGAGGGTCCAGGGCGCGCCCACCCCTGGGCCCCCTCGTGGGCCTACGGTGGCTCCCCTCCACTTATTCCTACCACACACTTCTTCTTCCTCCCAAAAACACCATCCAGCTCAAGCATGAGTTCTAGCTCATTTTGCTGCGATTTTCGATCTCCTTGCTCAAAGCACCTCTCACAAAACTGCTTTGGGGGATTGTTCCTTGGTATGTGACTCCTCCAATGGTCCAATTAGTTTTTGTTCTAGTGCTTTATTCATTGCAAATTTGCTGCCTAGGTGACCATGTTCTCATCTCTTGCATGTCAAATTTATATGGTTCCAAGTAGTTTTGATGCATGATATAGGCTCTAGGCACTTGTAGGAGTAGTTGCTATCAATTTTGTTGAGTTTGGTTCACTTTTATTTGAAGTTACTAAAAATTTCAGAAATTTTTCAGAAGAAGAAATATGTTTAGGAAAATGTACCAAGGTGGTCTTCAAGGAAGCAAGGACCCAGGCTTGCAATGCGTGATGCTGATGATGAACCACCAAGGGACGCCCAGTGCGGCCTTGTGAATGGCCTTCAGAGGACTTCATGGATCGAGCAGGAATTAAGGAAGAATTTAACGCATATTTGCGTAACGCTGATCTTGTGAGCTTCGAGGCAGAAAAGTGCCGTCAGTACCACTATCTCACTAGTTCCTTTGTGAGGAGGTTTGAATTTTCATCTTCACGCAATTCTCAAACTGTCCTATTTGATCTATGAAAATTCTTATACTATGGACTTAGAGGATTTTACCACTGCTTGCAAACTTCCACAATGGGGTAGTGCTAGTGAACCTCGCAAATCTGAATTTAGAGATTTTCTTGCTAATAACTGTGGGGGAATCTAGAGATATAGCACAAGCTACCATAGGGAGCATTCATTTTCCTGCTATACATTATTTTGCTCTCTTCATAGGTAGGTGCATAAATGGTAAGGATGAAGCATGTCACATGTGTGTCCCCGACCTCAGTATTCTTAGGAGTGCTGTGTTAGGAGATAAATCTTATAATTTGGGAGCCATTGTTGCACGTAGGTTGCATCATAATAGATTTAATGGAGATTTCTTTGGTGGAATTTATGCAACCCGTATAGCTAATTTTCTTGGTATAACCATACGTGAGGATGATATTGAGTTGCCTCCTGCTTATTTGGATTATGAGGCTATGGTTCGTCATCATTTGTTGAGAGGAACGATCAGTTCCTCCAGTACCGACTAATCTTTGACAGACGACACACCTATCACGTCGCTCTCCCTGCTTCTACTTTCTTTGACTTTCAGGCAAAAGGGAGATATTTTATAACCAGAGAGGAGGCGGAAGAGTATAAGAGGAGGGCTGAGATAGCTCGCCTCCAAGCTGCAGCCCATGATGCAATGACTGCTGCATCTCAGTACGACCCCAACTACAACTTTGGATATCCGCCAGGCCATCCGTGGCATTAGACCAACTTAGGCCAAAAGCCTAAGCTTGGGGGAGTACGTATTTCCCGACATTACATTTATGTTCACACACTCATTGCTAGAGGTCGGTGCTCATACTTTTTCATTGTAATATCCATGTTAGTTTATTTCTTTTTTATGCTTTCTTCTTGTGTGTTTGATAAACCTTAAGAAAAACAAAAAAAATAGTTGTAGCTTTTAGCTAGTTTTAATTTCCAAGCTTGTAGTAGTAATTAAAAATAAAACCCAAAAATATTTCTGGTTCTTCTTTTGCTTGTTGGGAGCTTTCCCGCGTAAATAGTTTTATTTCTTTTCTTTTATTTCGGGGTCGATAGGAGAAGACCATGATTAATTTGTTGAAGTGGCTCCTATATGCATTATTGTTGATTTAACCAAGAGTCCATATTGCCTTGTCTTCTTCTGTTTATTGAATGCCTGCAGATTCCAGCTTAGTCCAATGCACGTGCACTGTTATTATTATTCACATCATTCGGTCGTGCAAGTGAAAGGCAATTATGACGATATATGATGGACTGATTGAGATGGAGAAGCTGGTATGAACTCGACCTCTCTTTTTGTAAATATGATTAGTTCATCGTTCCTGATTCAGCCTATTATGAATAAACATGTTTGCAATGACAATTAGAGATTATAGTTGCTTATGCCATGCTTAATTAGCTAGGAGCTTATAATGGTTTACCTTGCGTGCCAACATGCTATTAAAATGGTTGTGATGTGGTATGATAGGGTGGTATCCTCTTTTGAACGATTCGAGTGGCTTGACTTGGCACATGTTCACGCATGTAGTTGAAACAAAATCAACATAGCCTCTAGATATTTATGTTCATGGTGGATTATATCCTACTCATGCTTGCATTCGGTGTTGATTAATTTTAATGCATGTTCATGACTGTTGTCGCTCTCTAGCTGGTCGCTTCCCAGTCTTTTGCTAGCCTTCACCTGTACTAAGAGGAATACTGCTTGTGCATCCAATCCATAAACCCCAAAGTTGTTCCATATGAGTCCACCATACCTACCTATATACGGTATCTACCTGTCCGTTCCAAGTAAATTTGTATGTGCCCAACTCTAAACCTTCAAATAAACTTCTGTTTTGTATGCTCGAATAGCTCATGTATCAACTAGGGCTGTCTGTATCTTCCATGTTAGGGGTTATTCTCAAGAGGAGTGGACTCCGCTCCTCACTCACGAGAAAATGGCTGGTCACCGGGATGCCCAGTCCCATGCTTTATGCAAATCAAAATAATTGCAAACAAAACTCCCCGGACTATTGTTAGTTGGAGGCACTCGTTGTTTCGAGCAAGCCATGGATTGATGCTTGTTGGTGGAGGGGGAGTATAAACTTTACCATTCTGTTTGGGAACCCGCCTATGTGTGTAGCATGGAAGATATCGCCATCTCTTGGTTGTTATGTTGACAATGAAAGTATACCGCTCAAAATAAACAGAAGAAAAAAAACAAAAAAGACAAGCAAACAGCAAGCAAAAAAAGCACTGGAGCAGAGTAACACGGCATCTTGTTGTTATGTTGACAATGAAAGTATACCGCTCAAAATATTATGCACCTCTATTTCAAAATCGAGCTCTGGCACCTCTACAAATCCCTGCTTCCCTCTGCGAAGGGCCTATCCATTTACTTTTATGTTGAGTCATCACCCTCCTATTAAAAAGCACTAGCTGGAGACTGCAGCTGTCATTTGCATTAATTACTGTTAATTCATATTGGGTGTGACTTTGATTGGATCTCTTTTACCATGAATTACAATGTCTAGTCAGTCCTTGATCTTTACAGGTGCTCTGCATTTATGTTTTGCGGTCTCAGAAAGGGCTAGCGAGATACCATCTTGTTATATCATATTATGATTGTTTCGAGAAAGTGTTGTCATCCGAGTTTTATTATTATGGCTCGCTAGTTGATTATGCTATTGATATGAGTAAACATGAGACCTGAGAATTATTGCAAATGTGGTTAGTTATAATCTTTGCTGAAAACTTGAATGCTGGCTTTACATATTTACAACAACAAGAGCAAACAGAGTTTGTAAAAGTTTTTCTTTATCACTTTCAGTTTGTCAACTGAATTGCTTGAGGACAAGCAAAGGTTTAAGCTTGGGGGAGTTGATACGTCTCCGTCCGTATCTACTTTTCCAAACACTTTTGCCCTTGTTTTGGACTCTAACTTGCATGATTTGAATGGAACTAACCCGGACTGACACTGTTTTCAGCAGAATTGCCATGGTGTTATTTATGTGCAGAAACAGAAGTTCTCGGAATGAACTGAAACTCCACGGAGATTATTTTTGGAAATAATAAAAAAATACTAGCAAAGAATCAAGGCCAGGGGCCCACACCCTAGCCACGAGGGTGGGGGGCGTGCCTGCCCCCCTGGCGCGCCCCCTGCCTCATGGGCCCCCTGGAGCTCCACCGACCTCAACTCCAACTCCATATATCGTGTTCGGGGAGAAAAAAATCAGGGAGAAGGATTCATCGTGTTTTACAATACGGAGCCGCCGCCAAGCCCTAAACTCTCTCGGGAGGGCTGATCTGGAGTCATTCGGGGCTCCAAAGGGGGGAATCCGTCACCATCGTCATCATCAACCATCCTCCATCACCAATTTCATGATGCTCACCGCCGTGCGTGAGTAATTCCATTGTAGGCTTGCTGGACGGTGATGGGTTGGATGAGATTTATCATGTAGTCGAGTTAGTTTTGTTAGGGTTTGATCCCTAGTATCCACTATGTTCTGAGATTGATGTTGCTATGACTTTGCTATGCTTAATGCTTGTCACTAGGGCCCGAGTGCCATGATTTTAGATCTGAACCTATTATGTTTTCATGAATATATGTGAGTTCTTGATCCTATCTTGCAAGTCCATAGTCACCGACTATGTGTTATGATCCGGCAACCCCGAAGTGACAATAGTCGGTGTCGGTGTCAAAACCGGCGGATCTCGGGTAGGGGGTCCCGAACTGTGTGTTTAAGGCGGATGGTAACAGGAGGCGGGGGACACGATGTTTACCCAGGTTCGAGCCCTCTTGATGGAGGTAATACCCTACGTCCTGCTTGATTGATCTTGATGATATGAGTATTACAAGAGTTGATCTACCACGAGATCGTAGAGGCTAAACCCTAGAAGCTAGCCTATGGTATGATTATTGTTGTCCTACGGACTAAACCCTCCGGTTTATATAGACACCGGAGGGGGCTAGAGTTATACAGAGTCGGTTACAAGGGAGGAGATCTACATATCCGTATTTCCAAGCTTGCCTTCCACACAAAGGAGAGTCCTATCCGGACACGGGACGAAGTCTTCAATCTTGTATCTTCATAGTCCAATAGTCCGGCCAAAGGATATAGTCCAGCTATCCGAAGACCCCCTAATCCAGGACTCCCTCAGTAGCCCCCGAACCGGGCTTCAATGACGATGAGTCCAGCGTGCAGATTTGTCTTCCGCATTGCAAGGCGGGTTCTTCTCCAAATTCTGAATATCTGCTGAGTAGTGTCCGGCTCCCTATAAATGTTGCACCTCTTGGATTCCACGCCCAATAAGGGCTATCTTCCACGTGTCGAGCGAATGCGAGGAGCCAGGACATTTTTCCATTCGCCACCCTAGCCATGTAATTAAACTGTCTATATAAGAGACGGGGATTCTTAGATCCATACCACACCATCCTCCCACGGCGAGTATCCATCGGAGCGCGCTTGCAAAATCCATTCCAACATGGCGGCCACCGCAGCTCCTCCTCCCGCTCCCGTAGCCCTAAGCCCAGTGACTGGGTTACAGACCCAGGGATTTCTCCCTCCAGCGTATATGGTCGCTGATAACCCACAAGTATAGGGGATCGCAACAGTTTTCGATAAGTAAGGAGTGTCGAACCCAACGAGGAGCTAAAGGTAGAACAAATATTCCCTCAAGTTCTATCGACCACCGATACAACTCTACGCACGCTTGACGTTTCGCTTTACCTAGAACAAGTATGAAACTAGAAGTACTTTGTAGGTGTTGCTGGATAGGTTTGCAAGATAATAAAGAGTACGTAAATAAAATGTAGGGGCTGTTTAGATAAAGAAACAATAAAGTAAATATAGCGAGTGTGGAAAATGTGTGGTAGGAGTTGCGAAATTGCCTCTAAGCAATTGACTACTTTACTAGACCGATATCAAGTATTATGTGGAGGAGGCCACTGCTAGCATGTCATCCCTAACTTGGAATTCTATGCACTTATGATTGGAACTATTAGCAAGCATCCGCACAACTACTCATGTTCATTAAGGTAAAACCCAACCATATGCATTAAGGATATATTGGTCCCCCTTCAATCCCGTATGCATCAATTTCTATGCTAGGTTGAAGCTTCTGTCACTCTTGCCCTCCAATACATAGTCCTATCAACATACAACTAACCCTAGGGTGTGATCCACGCGTGCCAATCATATGATGGGCACCAGAGGACAGCAACATAACCACAAGCAAATTAAATCAATCATAGCAATTCATCAACCACCGACTAGGACAACGAAAATCTACTCAGACATCATAGGATGGCAACACATCATTGGATAATAATATGAAGCATAAAGCACCATGTTCAAGTAGAGGGTACAGCAGGTTGCGGGAGAGTGGACCGCTGTAGATAGAGGGGGGAAGGTGATGGAGATGTTGGTGAAGATGGCGGAGGTGTTGGTGTAGATCACGTGTGATGATGATGGCCCCCGGTGGCACTCCGGTGCCACCGGAACGAGGGGGAGAGAGCCCCCCTCCTTCTTCTCCTTGCACCTCCTCCCTAGATGGGAGAAGGGTTTCCCCTCTGGTCCATGGCCTCCATGGCACGGGAGGGGTGAGAGCCCCTCCGAGATTGGATCTGTCTCTCTCTCTCTCTGTTTCTGCGTTTTCAGATTCTTCCCTTTCACCGGTTTCCTTATATTCCCGGAGATCCGTAACTCCGATTGGGCTGAAATTTTGACACGATCTCTATCCGGTAATTAGCTTTCTTGCGGCGAAAGAAGAGGCACCAACCACCTTACGGAGTGGCCACGAGGCGTCAGGGTGCGCGCCACCCGGGGGCGCGCCCCCTACCTCGGGGCCCTCGGCACGTCTCGCGTGGATTCTCTTCCCAAAAATCATATATATTCAAAAAAAATCTCCGTCAGTTTTTATCCGTTTGGACTCCGTTTGATATGGATATTCTGCGAAACAAAAAACATGCAACAAACAGGAACTGGCACTGGGCACTGGATCAATGATGTTAGTCCCAAAAATAGTATAAAAAGTTGCCAAAAGTATATGAAAGTTGAATAATATTGGCATGGAACAATCAAAAATTATAGATACGACGGAGACGTATCAGCATCCCCAAGCTTAATTCCTGCTCGTCCTCGAGTAGGTAAATGATAAAAAAGATAATTTTTGATGTGGAATGCTACCTAGCATAATCTTGATCATATGTCTAATCATGGCATGAATATTAAGACACGAGTGATTCAAAGCAATAGTCTATCATTTTGACATAAAAATAATATTTCAAGCATACCAACCAAGCAATTATGTCTTATTGAAATAACATAGCCAAAGAAAGCTCATCCCTACAAAATCATATAGTCTGGCTATGCTCCATCTTCACCACACAAAATATTTACATCATGCACAACCCCGATGACAAGCCAAGCAATTGTTTCATACTTTTGATGTTCTCAAACCTTTTCAACTTTCATGCAATACATGAGCATGGGCCATGGACATAGCACTTTAGGTGGAATAGAATATGATGGTGGGGGTTATGTGGAGAAGACAAAAAAGGAGAAAGTCTCACATCAACTAGGCGTATCAACAGGCTATGGAGATGCCCATTAATATATATCAATGTGAGGAGTAGGGATTGCCATGAAACGGATGCACTAAGAGCTATAAGTGTATGAAATCTCAAACTAGAAACTAAGTGGGTGTGCATCCAACTTGCTTACTCATGAAGACCTCGGGCGTTTGAGGAAACCCATCATCGGAATATACAAGCCAAGTTCTATAATGAAAATGCCCACTAGTATATGAAAGTGAAAGCATAGGATACTCTCTCTATGAAGAACATGGTGCTACTCTGAAGCACAAGTGTGGTAAAAGGATAGTAACATTTCCCCTTTTTTTGTGGGCTTCTTTGGCCCTTCCTTTTTTTATTTAGGCTTCTTTGGCCTCTCTTTTTTTGTTTTTTTTTGGGTAATGCTCTAATAATGATGATCATCACACTTTTATTTACTTACAACTCAATATTACAACTCGATACTAGAACAAAGATATGACTCTATATGAATGCCTCCGGCGGTGTACTGGGATGTGCAATGATCTAGCGTAGCAATGACATCAAAAAAATGGATAAGCCATGAAAACATCATGCTAGCTATCTTACGATCATGCAAAGCAATATGAAAATGAATGATCAAGTCATGTATATGATGATGAAAGTTGCATGGCAATACATCTCGAAATGGCTATGGAAATGCCATGATAATTAGATATGGTGGCTGTTTTGAGGAAGATATATGGTGGGTTTATGGTACCGGCAAAAGTTGCGCGGTACTAGAGAGGCTAGCAATGATGGAAGGGTGAGAGTGCGTATAATCCATGGACTCAACATTAGTCATAAAGAACTCACATACTTATTGCAAAAATCTATTAGTCATCGAAACAAAGTACTAAGCGCATGCTCCTAGGGGGATAGATTGGTAGGAAAAGACCACCGCTCGTTCCCGACCGCCACTCATAAGGAAGACAATCAATAAATAAATCATGCTCCGACTTC
>NC_053025.1:124546072-124559642 GCF_003073215.2 Triticum urartu | reverse complement strand
CACGAGGTAGGGGGTGCGCCCTAGGGGGGGCGCCCCCCACCCTCGTGAGAAGGGTGTGGGCCCCCTGGTCTTCATCTTTGGCGAGGATTTTTTATTGTTTTTTCTAAGATGTTCCGTGGAGTTTCAGGTCATTCCAAGAATATTTGTTTTCTACACATAAAACAACACCATGGCAATTCTGCTGAAAACAGTGTCAGTCCGGGTTAGTTCCATTCAAATCATACAAGTTAGAGTCCAAAACAAGGGCAAAAGTATTTGGAAAAGTAGATACGACGGGGACGTATCAACTCCCCCAAGCTTAAACCCTTGCTTGTCCTCAAGCAATTCAGTTGACAAACTGAAAGAAAGAAAAACTTTTACAAACTCTGTTTGCTCTTGTTGTTGTAACTATGTCAAGCCAGCATTCAAGTTTTCAGCATAGATCATAACTAACCACGTTTGCAATAATTCTCAGGTCTCACAATTACTCATATCAATAGCATAATCAACTAGCAAGTCATAATAATAAATCTCGGATGACAACACTTTCTCAAAACAATCATAATATGATATAACAAGATGGTATCTCGCTAGCCCTTTCTGAGACCGCAAAACATAAATGCAGAGCACCTTTAAAGATCAAGGACTGACTAGACATTGTAATTCATGGTAAAGGAGATCCAATCATAGTCATACCCAATATAAATTAACGGTGATGAATGCAAATGACGGCTGCGCTCTCCAGCTAGTGCTTTTTAATAAGAGGGTGATGACTCAACATAAAAGTAAATGGATAGGCCCTTCGCAGAGGGAAGCAGGGATTTTTAGAGGTGCCAGAGCTCGGTTTTGCAATAGGGATAAATTGTATTTTGAGCGGTATACTTTCATTGTCAATGTAACAACTAAGAGATGGCGATATCTCCCATGCTAAACACATTATAGGCGGTTCCCAAACATAATGGTAAAGTTTATACTCCCCCTCCACCAACAAGCATCAATCCATGGCTTGCTCGAAACAACGAGTGCCTCCAACATACATCAGGTCCCAAGGGGAGTTTTGTTTGCAATTAGTTTTGATTTAGTTTGCATAAAGCATGGGACTGGGCATCCCGGTGACCAGCCATTTTCTCGTGAGTGAGGAGCGGAGTCCACTCCTCTTGAGAATAACCCACCTAACACGGAATATAAGGACAACCTTTGTTGATACATGAGCTATTCGAGCATACAAAACAGAATGTTTATTTGAAGGTTTAGAGTTTGGCACATACAAATTTACTTGGAACGGCAGGTAGATACAGCATATAGGAAGGTATAGTGGACTCATCTAGAATAACTTTGGGGTTTAAGGAATTGGATGCACAAGAAGTATTCCCGCTTAGTACAAGTGAAGGCTAGCAAAAGACTGGGAAGCGACCAACTAGAGAGCGACAACAGCCATGTACATGCATTAAAATTAATAAACATTGGATGCAAGCATGAGTAGGATATAATCCACCATGAACATAAATATCGTGAAGGCTATGTTGATTTGTTTCAACTACATGCGTGAAGATGTGCCAAGTCAAGTCACTTAAATCATTCAAAAGAGGATACCACCCCATCATACCACATCATAATCATCTCAATAGCATGTTGGCATACAAGGTAAATCATTATAACTCATAGCTAATCAAGCATGGCACAAGCAACTATGTTTTCTAATTGTCATTTTAAACATGTTTATTCATAATAAGCTAAATCAAGAACGACGGGCTCATCATATTTACAAAAAACAAAAGAGGTCGAGTTCATACCAACTTTTCTCATCTCAGTCAGTCCATCATATATCATCATAATTGCCTTTCACTTACACGACCGAACGGTGTGAATAATAATAAGAGTGTACGTGCATTGGACTAAGATGGAATCTGCGAGCATTCAATAAACAGGAGAAGACAAGGCAATATGGGCTCTTGGTTAATTCAACAATAATGTATATAAGAGCCACTTCAACAATTTAATTATGGTCTTCTCCTACTGACCCCCAATAAAAGAAAAGAAATAAAACTATTTACACGGGAAAGCTCCCAACAAGCAAAAGAAGAACGGGAAATATTTTTGGGTTTTCTTTTTAATTATTACTACTACAGCAGAAAAATAAACTACTACTAATTTTTTTGGTTTTTCTTAAGGTTTAACAAACACACAAGAAGAAAGCAGGAAAAAGAAAATAAACTAGCATGGATATTACAGTGAAAAAGGTATGAGCACCGACATCTAGCAACATGTGTGTGAACATAAATGTATCTCTCTTCTAGAAATATGTACTCCCCCAAGCTTAGGCTTTTGGCCTAAGTTGGTCTATTGCCAGGGATAGCCTGGCGGGTACCCATAGGTGTATCTGGGGTCGTACTACGACGAAGAATAGTTGGGATCATACTGTGATGAAGAAGAAGACTCTGACTGCCACTGGCTGACAGTCATCTCTGGATCCCAAGAATAAACAGATTGTCGTGGAGGCTCATCTTGTGGTTCCTGTTCCGGGGCTGGTGCAGGATTCTTATAAGCTTGGACGGCAGCCCACGTAACGAGGTAGGGTCCTACAAAATTAAACAAAGAAGGAGCAGACAACGTAATAGTTTCAGGATAATGTTCATCAAAGAATAACTTATATTTGAGCTCTCCATTCCTTTCTTTAACAAGAAAATCATGAGCTATCATGCTCTTATAGTCTAGATAAGCATTAGGCACCAATTTTTCTTCTTTGTCATAATGCCTAATAGCTATGTTAAAGTGTGCAGCAAGGCGAGAAGCATAAATGTCTCCAAAGATGCGGCCTTTAGTACGGTTCAGACTCAACCGCCTAGCAATAATTCCACCCATACTGACAATGGTGTCGCGGTATAAACCATGGAACAGAATAATAATATCAGGAACACTAAGGTTCCCACAGTTCCCACGACCAATCAAGCATCGACTAGCAAATAAAGCAAAATAGAGTAACACAGGAAAATGTATGCTATTGATTCTTGCATCAGAAACCTTCCTGGTTTCTCCCATAGAGATAAGTTTAATAAATGGTTCCAACTCTTTACGAGGTGGTTCCTCTAAGATACCATCAGGAGGTATGTTGCAGACTGCGCAAAATTCAGACAATGGCATTTTCTTCACAACATCATATAAATGAAACTCTACTGAAGGAGGTGACTCTTTAGGGAAAAAGTAGAAGTTTTGCACAAAAGTATTTGTGAGTAAGAGATACTGTGGATGTTGGTCGCGGACGAAGTCGGTGAGGCCAGCATTCTTAATCAATGAATAGAAATCCTCATAAATCCCAGCCTCTCTCAAGAAATTATCAGAAGGCCATTCACACGGTCGGATCTCCGCGGTACGAGGCAAAATATATTTGGGCCTCTGAGCTTCTTCATTTTGTTTATCCTTTGAGCTTTGGCACGATGAACCCCTCAAAAGTCTCCTCATTATTTTTATGAAATAATCTGAAATTTTTAGTAACTTCAAACAAAAGTGAACCAACTTCAATAAAACTGATAGCAACTACTCCTACAAGTGCCTAGAGCCTAAATCAAGCATTAGAACTACTTGGAACCATATAAATTTGACATGCAAGCTCAAGAACATGGTCACCTATGCAACACAAATTTGCAAAGAATAAAGCACTAGAACAAAAACTAATTGGACCAATGGAGGAGTCACATACCAAGGAACAATCTCCCCAAGCAGTTTTGCGAGAGGTGCTTTGAGCAAGGAGATCGAAAATCACAGCAAAAGTGGCTGGAACTCGTGCTTGAGTTGGTTTTTCGGGTTTGTGGAGACAGAGGAAGAAGATGGGTGCTGGGATAAGTGGAGGAGGGCCACCGTGGGCCCACGAGGCAGGGGGCGCCCTAGAGGGGGGGCGCCCACCACCCTCGTGGCCAGGTGGCAGCTCCTCCCGCGGTAATTTTTGCACAGTAAATCCTCAAATATTCCCGAAAAAATCATATTAAATTGGCATGTCATTCTGAGGACTTTTATTTTCGGGATATTTTTTATATTGCACGGATAAGTCAGGAAACAGACAGAAAAATACTATTTTTACTTTATTTCCTACTAATTAACAGAAAATATAGAGAGGGTACAGAAGGTTGTGCTTCTAGTTTCATTCCATCTATGCTCATCAAAAAGAATCCACTAACAAGGTTGATCAAGTCTTGTTAACAAACTCACTCCGATTAACATGAAACCGGAGAAATTTCGAATATCACTAGGTTACCTCAACGGGGATATGCACATCCCCAATAATAAGAATATCACATTTCTTCTTGACAGTAGGAAGAGGAAATTCAAAACCTCCAAATATAATCGATGGAATTTTTCCAATAGAATTGATACTATGAACTTGAGGTTGTTTCCTCGGAAAGTGTACCGTATGCTCATTACCATTAACATGAAAAGTGACATTGCCTTTGTTGCAATCAATAACAGCCCCTGCAGTATTAAGAAAAGGTCTTCCGAGAATAATAGACATACTATCATCCTCGGGAATACCAAGAATAACAAATCCGTTAAAATAGTAGCGTTTGCAACCACAACGGGCACATCCTCACAAATACCGACAGGTATAGCAATTGATTTATCAACCATTTGCAAAGGTATTTCAGTAGGTGTCAACTTATTCAAGTCAAGTCTACGATATAAAGAGAGAGGCCTAAAACTAACACCGGCTCCAAGATCACATAAAGCAATTTTAATATAATTTCTTTTAATGGAGCAAGGTATAGTAGGTACTCCGGGGTCTCCAAGTTTCTTTGGTATTCCACCCTTAAAAGTATAATTAGCAAGCATGGTGGAAATCTCAGCTTCTGGTATCTTTCTTTCATTAGTAATGATATCCTTCATATACTTAGCATAAGGATTTGTTTTGAGCACATCAGTTAATCGCATACGCAAAAAGATAGGCCTAATCATTTTAGCAAAGCGCTCAAAATCCTCATCATCCTTTTTCTTGGATGGTTTTGGAGGATAAGGCATGGGTTTCTGAACCCAAGGTTCCCTTTCTTTACCATGTTTCCTAGCAGCAAAGTCTCTTTTATCATAACGTTGATTCTTTGATTGTGGGTTATCAAGATCAACAGCAGGTTCAATTTCTACATCATTGTCATTACTAGGTTGAGCATCATCATGAACATCATCATTAATATTTTCAAGTTCATGTGTCGGGGGACTGATCCACGGACACCTATGGGACCGGCGGGCCGAGTCCCTTTCGGTTCGGCGGGGGCGGAGGCCGTGCAAAGAGCGGATCGAGGCGAAGCACACGAGCAGTTTACCCAGGTTCGGGCCGCACGGATGCGTAAAACTCTACTCCTGCTTTGTGGTTTGTATTGAGTTCTTGCTCGGGAGCGCGGAGTGCTACAGTACACACCAGCAGCTAACGAGACCGAGCGTGAGTGTTCGAACCCCCCTCTATGTTGCACATGGGCCTCCTTTTATATGCTCAAGGGGTCGCCGACAGGTGGCAACGTAGACAAGGGCAAAAAGGGAAAAGGTGCTGCGGTTGGTACAGCTACCTGCTACAGTGTATCATACCTAACCCTGACGGCAGGGGACAATGGGCCTTAAATGCCCGTCTGCGTCGCCTAAACAGTGTAAAAGGACCGTCAGGGACGCCACTGCTCGCCACAACGGCAATCTTGTCAGCGCCGCTTGCCACCGCTCACCGCTGGCTGCACAGCCTCCCGCCACGTACGCTGGGAAGGGTCCCAGAGCGACACGTTGGTGGATGTGCTGGAGCGCGGACACAGAGTGGTGGCTTGCCGCGGCAAACGCCTTGCCGCGGTCGTTGTCTTGTCGCGTCCGGGAGCTTGTTGCTCACCGGGCCTTGCCGGGACGCGTGGCGCGCCGCGGCAAGTTCCTTGAGATGCCTGGGGTGGCCTTCCCGGCAAGCTCCTCTTGCCGGGGTCTTGAAGTGCCTTGGTTGGCCTTCCCGGCAAGCTCCTTTTGTCAGGGTCTTGTCTCCTTGAATGGCTCCAGGGGAACCACGGAGGACCTTGCGGTCACCCGGCAAGCCTTGCCGCGGGATGCTGCGACTGCCCGTGCACAAGTTCGGGATACTAGGGTACCCCTACTCTAGTACACCGACAGGAGCCCCCGGGCCTGGGCCATACACGGTGCCGAGCGCTGTTGGGCCAGGCCCAAAACAGGGCACGGGCACGCGCGGCCTAGGTTACGCCGTATCTTTCTCCGTATCCACCGCGCCCTCCCCGAACGGCACGCGTTGAATGCGGCGTCGTGGGAGAGATCGTGGGTGTTACTTTATTCGGAAATGCGGAACGTCCGCCCCCTCCCTCTTTATAAGCAGGGGAAACAGGGGCAGTTCGCCCATTCGCCCGTTGCTGCTTCCAATCTCAGAAATCTCCGCCGCTCCCTCGTCTTCCCAAAGCCGAAAGAGAGCAGCGCTCCGCCCCCCATCGCCACCAGCACCACCAACGCCGTCGACCTCCTCCACCACTTCCGCCATGGCTCCAAAAGCCGACAAGGGGAAGGTCGTGAAGTCGACCGAGGCGCAGCGGCTTGCGGCGCTGCGGAAGGAGCGGCAGTCTTCCCCCAGCTTGCCGCGAGGGAGCTGAGGGAGAACTACTACCTCTTCTGGTCGGCGGAGACGCGAGCGCATCCGCGCACGAAGGTACTCCCCGCCGCCGCTTGGAAGAAGGCCCCAAATGGATACCCTTTCTTCGCTTGTTCTTCTACTGCGGGCTCTGCCCGCCTTTCTCTGAATTCTTCTGCGACATCATGAATACCTATGGATTCCACCTCCTTGACTTCACCCCCAATGCCGTTCTGACCATGGCAGTTTTCGCACATCTCTGCGAAAACTTTGTCGGAGTCCATCCCAACGTAGCCCTCTTTCGCCACTTTCTTCATACCCCGAGTAGAGAGAGGAGAGCTCTATCCGGCGGAATCGCCTGGATCTCAAGGGCCGGCAAGAAGGAAACTTATCTGGAGGGAGAATTCCGCGGCAAGTGGGAGGAGTGGAGAGCAGACTGGTGCTGGATTGACGAGGAGAACCCGCAGCCATTCACCACCCGGCGCCAAACCCCAGTAGCACGCGGCAGCGATTGGAGTGACGTGGCCCCGGAAGACGACAGGCTGAAGATTGCTGTCACCCGGATCCTGCGCCTCAGGCTTGCCGGGCTCACTGTAGGCGCCGTTGGCGCAGATTTTCTTCGCCGCCGCATCGCCCCCCTGCAGGAACGGGGGAGACCCACTTGGGAGTTCAAGAATGCGGCGGATATCATGAGGCTGCGGCCGGGCCTCAACTACAACTTTACTGTTCTGGAGCTCAACGCGATGCTCCAAGAACTGTTCAAGTATGACCCCCAACATCCCGAAGTGTTCAGGTTGCCGGGGGGTGTCGTTCCGTTGTGCAACAATTCCTCGCTCGACCGCATCCGTGCAATGATGCCGGAGTGCGACTCGCATGGAATTGTGCCAACTTGGCAGCAGCCTGCAGACGACGTCGTGCAGCATTTTTTTGATGACTTGGTGGAAGTGCCGATCCGCTCTGACGAGAAGGATGGCCTCACCCGCGACACCACCGATGCAGAGATGGCGCTCATCGCCACTAGGCTGGAGGAGGCAGCGGCATCCGCAGCCGCGGGCGAATTTGGATTCACTGTGGAGGAGGCAGATGCAGCAGAAGCGGCAAGCCGTGCCGAGCGAGGGGAGCCCGCCGGCAAGAATGAGCTTGCCGGGCGTGACGCCGAGCCGAGCGAGCCCGCCAAGGACACGAGCGGCTCGCTGGAAATCAACTCATCTTCAACCTCGTCTTCAGACAGCTCGCCACAAGTAGAGCCTCCATCCCCACCAAGAAGGCGTCTCCGCAAGGCGGTGACGTGGCGGAGCGGCAAAGCGGGTCAACAGTCGCCACGCCGCGTGAACACGCTCCACCGCGGCAAACACCGTTGCCGCGGGAGCGCCTCATGCTGCGACGGCAACTAGAGCGGGGTCTAGCTGGACCACCGCTTCAGTTCCTGCCGCTGCCCGCGCCGCGCCGGCAGCCGGAGCGGGGGCGTCTCAGACCGCCGCCACTGCTCCCGCCAAGCGTCCAAGGGAAGCTTCTCCTCCGCCTCCTCGCGTCGGGCGCACGCCGGACTTCGACTTCTCCGCGTTCAGCTCCGACGAGGAAGAAGAAGAAGAGTAAGCTTCTCTTGCTGTACTTGCTGTTCTTCAATCTTGCTGTTTGTCTTGTATCTCATTTGCTTTTCTCTGAACTTGTTCTCTTTAGGACTCTGGCCCAGAGAGCAGCAAAGAGAGCCAAGGTCCCGGTGATTGTCATCGAGGACGAACCTACTGCGACAGCGGGGGGTGCGCCCGAGACAACCTTGCCGGACCCGACAACTTTTCTCCAGAGCAGCCCCCAGCGTAAGTATATGGTTTGCTTTCCGCTGTGAGGTGCGCATGGATACTCTGTTTTTGCTGATATCTAACTGCTGGTTTGTGTAGGAGCAGAGCAGCCTCACCAGGAGCCAAGGGAGATCCCCCGACAAGAGAGAGCTCTCCGGCAAGGGAGAGTTTTCCCGGTAAGGGAGAAGTCTCCGGCAAGGAGGGTTCTCCGGCAAGGGACAGCACCAGCGGCCCCCCGACGGCGGAGACCACGACTGCAGAACCCGGCACAGGTAATCCTTTCGCTGCAAGGCTTCCCTGGGTTCTTCTTCTTTTGATCTTCTTGGGTTTTTGCTTGACTCTTCTCCCCTTTCCGGCTGTCAGACCCATCTGCTACAGAGCCGATGGAGACCGAGGTTGCCCCCGAAGAAGCAGTCAGTGCTGGCGATCCCGCCGACGCAGAGGCCGCCAAGGCTGCCCGCAGCAACTGGCGAGGGGTCTGGCGATCGCACTGACGGCCCTGAGGCCGCAGGAGCGCCAGGCGCTACACTGACCACCGACCCGTCCGCCACTGCCGCAGCGCCAGGCTCCGAAGAGCCCCAGCCAGGCGTCTATTTGAAGGCCGGCGATGACGTCTTCATCAACCTTCCTTGGGCATCAAGCTCCAGGGCGCCGGTCGAGGGAGAGATCTTCGACGGGGAGGTGCTCGCCTCCGCGGGGTTGACGCTGGTTGACGCGCCGAGCAGCAGCAGCAACGAGCCCGAGGAAGAGCAGCTGCTGCGGAAGTTGCTGTCGCTCTACCGCGTGCGACAAGCCAAGCTGGAATCCCGCGAGGCGCTTGTCGCGAAGGCGGGGGCAGACATTGAGAAGCGCGCGGAAGAGCTCGGGGGATTCCACCGGGAAGCCCTCCGGTCCCTGGCGGAGGAGCGGGAGCAGCTCGCGAAGCGCAGAAGGCCTTCCTCCTCGAGAAGGCCGAAGTCGAAGAGCAACAGCGACTTGCCGCTGTGAAGCTATCCGCGGAGGAGGGCGAGCTGGCGCAGCGGAAGGTCAATCTTGACGCCCACGAGGAGGAGCTTGCCGCGCGCGAGGAAAAACTCGGCGGAGCCCTCAAGCAAGCAGAGGACGCTGCCGCCGCCGCCGAGGCCGCCAAGAAGGAGTTGGAGACGAAGGTGGCGCAGCTGGAGGTCGATCTCGCCGAGAAGGGCAAAGAGCTCAGCGCCGCCAAGGACTCCAACAGATCTTGAGTTGAAGCTGACCGCTTTGACCAAGACGCTGGACGGCGCCAAGAAGCAGGAGGCGGCCTTGAAAGGAAGAGATCAAGGCCGACAAGGCGCTGCTGGAAAGTGTTGCCGCCACCCAGAATGCTTCAGGGAGAATGTGGAGCACTGGACGGAGAGCCTCGTGAGTGCTGCCGCAGATATTGACAAGGAGCTGGCGCAGCTGGGGATGGAGGACCTCGGGTATCCCTCCGACGAGAACCTCCAACCCAGCGCCAAGCTCGTCTTGTTCTTCAAGGGCGTGGCGACGGCCCTCCAGCGACTCCGGGAGAGGATCCCAAAGCAGCTGGCCGACGAGTCGCGCAAGATCTGCGCGGGAGCTCTTCAGAAAGTGTTGGTGAAGGTGGCCTTCCGCAATCCGGGCCTCAACCTCACCAACGTCCTCAAGACCCTGCCGCCGGATGCTGATCTGGAGGCGCTCAAGGCCCTTGTCGCACCCATTGTGGACAAGGTGAGCGGGATCAAGAGGATCGAGGGCGATCGCGTAGATTAGGCCGCCCATTTCTTCTTTTCTTGTCGCTGTTTGTCATGTTATGAAAACAATCTGTTAGAGCCGCGACAAGCTATCTTTGTAATATAACTCTATTCTGGGTAATGATTGCAATGTTATTCCCTTTACTTGATTCCTCCCTTTGTATGTTTTTGCCCTACGCTTTTAGGGAACTTGCCGGTGCAGGCACCTGAGCCGCGAGCGCTGAGTGCGGGACGTCAGCAGCCTGCTGGCGGTGCCGCTACCGACAAGAAACCTTGTCGCAACTAGTTGCAGCTCACTTAAGTTGTTGAGCGGACTCGAAACAAAGTAAGGGCGCAACTAGCTACGAGTTGGTTCCTCCGCGCACAGGTTTTCCATACAAAGTGCGGTCGTTCAAGGGAGATAACTTAAAAATTTAAAAAATCTGATTGCTCAAACTTTGGCAACTTAGCTTTTCTGTTGTTTGCTTCCCGGCAAGGCGAAACTTTCTTGAACGACGCCTGGTCCATACCATTATCTTCTCCTTTTCCCCCCCGGCAAACTTGTGGGCGAGGGAACCTTCCTTTCCTTGAGAAAAAAGAAAGAAGAAAATAAAGATATGGAGCCTTACGGCTCGTTATTGCTTACCGGGGAGTAGGTGCTGCACAAAGTGTCAGATAACACATGCAAAAAATAGAAAGCATGAAATTGACAAGATGTGCGAGCACATGAGCTTTACTTATGCACGGGGTCTGCGCCCGGCTTTGTACAAAGGATTACATGCAACAGCGGCAAGACTTGTACAAAAGGTGGTTGCCGGAACAGGTTCCGGCAACCGCGCCTTACGGGTAAAACTTACGAAGATGCTCAATATTCAGGAGTTGCTCACCGGAATGGCATCTTCGGTCTCAAGGCGGACAGCGCCAGGCCTAGTGACTCGTTTCACCCGGTAAGGGCCTTCCCACTTCGGCGTCAACTTGTTGGAATTCTTGGCGGACTGAACACGCCGAAGAACAAGGTCGCCTTCCTCGAGACTTCTGGCATTAACTTTGCGGCTATGGTAGCGGCGCAAAGCTTGCTGGTAGCGAGCAGCTCGCACAGCAGCCTGAAGACGGTCTTCCTCAAGGAGCAGCGCGTCATCTTGTCGCAGCTGCTCTTGCTCGAGAGCTCATCATAAGCGAGCACTCGAGGTGACCCGTATACGAGTTCCGTGGGGATAACTGCCTCTGCTCCATAGACTAGAGCGAAAGGTGTCTGCCAGTGGCTCGATTTGGCGTCCTGATCGACCAAAGAACCACCGGCAGCTCCTCGATCCAGTTTCTTCCGCACTTGTGCAGCCTGTCGAAAGTTCTGGTCTTGAGCCCGCGCAGCACTTCAGCATTTGCCCTCTCCGCTTGACCGTTGCTTCTCGGGTGAGCAACAGAAGCGAAGCAGACCTTGGCGCCAAGATCTTGGACGTACTGCATGAAGGTGCGGCTCGTGAATTGCGTACCGTTGTCGGTGATTATCCTGTTAGGGATCCCGAAGCGGCAAACAATCGACCTGAAGAACTTGACTGCTGACTGTGCTGTCACCTTCCTCACTGGTTCCACTTCCGGCCACTTTGTGAACTTGTCGATTGCAACGTACAAGTACTCAAAGCCCCCGACTGCTCGGGGAAAGGGGCCGAGGATGTCGAGCCCCCAGACCGAAAATGGCCAGGATAAAGGGATCGTCTGGAGAGCTTGAGCTGGTTGGTGTATCTGCTTGGAATGGAACTGGCACGCTTCACACTTGGTTACTTGTGCAGTTGCATCCTGGAGGGCTGTCGGCCAAAAGAAACCTTGCCGGAATGCTTTGCCGACAAGTGCTCTTGCGCCAATGTGGTGACCACATATGCCTCCATGTATCTCTGCCAACAGCTTTTGTCCGTCTTCCCGGTGAATACACTTCAATTTCACACCGTTGAGTCTTCTTCTGTACAGTGTCTTGTCGACAAACTGGTACATACTTGACTGCCGGGCTACTCTTTCCGCTTCTTCTTGCTCTTCGGGAAGTTCTCCTGTCTGAAGGAAACGGACAATCTGCTGCGCCCATGCTGGAGCTTGTGGCTCGACAACAAGGACTAAAGGCAAATCTGCTGCTGCGGGAACATCCGCTTCTACGGCGAGAACCTGCGGCTCTGCCGGAGCTTGACGTTCCCCGGCAAGCTTGCCGGAGCAAAACTTGTCGGGAGCTTCTGCTTCAACGGAACAAACCCTAGGGCTTGCCGGAGCATATTGCTCCTCAGCGCTCTTGGTGTTGGTCTCAGCTGCTGCGGGAACATCCGCTTCTACGGCGAGAAGCTGCGTCTCTGCCGGAGCTTGACGTTCCCCGACAAGCTTGCCGGAGCAAAACTTATCGGGAGCTTCTGCTTCAACGGAACAAACCCTAGGGCTTGCCGGAGCAGACTGCTCCTCAGCTTCTTGGCGTTGATCTTAGGGACCTTCTTGGCGGCGGCTTCGGGAAGCTCTGCCGGAAAATAGTCACCAGAAATCAACTTCCTCTTCTTGCTCTGTCCAGTTGATGGCGTTACGGATGGTTGAGTCAGCTTGAGCACAAAGATCCCTGGTTCCACAGGTAACTTAAGTGCGGCGCACTTTGACAGGCCATCGGCAATGGCGTTCTGAGCTCTTGGAACATGCTCCATTTGTAGGCCGTCAAAGTGCTCTTCTAGCTTTCTCACTTCGTCGACGTAGGCTTCCATCAACGGACTCTGATAGCTCTTGTTTACTTGGCGGACGACAAGCTGTGAGTCACCCCTGACAATGAGCTTCTTGATCCCAAGGTCTGCCGCGATCCTGAGACCGGCAAGCAAGCCTTCATACTCTGCAGTATTGTTTGTTGCTTGCTCCTTGGGAAAGTGCATCTGGACTACGTACTTGAGGTGCTCTCCGGTGGGTGCGACAAGCAGCACGCCAGCGCCGGCGCCTTGCAGCGAAAAGGCACCATCAAAGTACATCAGCCACTCTTTGCTTGCTTCCTTGACGGGGATGCTCGTTTCTGGAATTTCTTCATCTGGTGTTGGCGTCCTTCTGCTATGAATTCTGCCAATGCTCTGCTTTGGATAGTTGAAGTACTCTCAAACTTGAGGCCAAAGCTTGACAGTTCCAGTGCCCACTCAACAATCCTGCCTGTCGCTTCTGGATTCTGTAGTATCCTCTTCAGCGGAAAGCGAGTGACAACTGTGATCTCATGTGCTTGGAAGTAATGGCGCAGCTTTCTCGAGGCCATGAGAAGGCCGAAAAGCAATTTCTGCACGCCAGAGTACCTTGACCTAGCCCCCTGCAGAAGGGAACTGACAAAGTAAACTGGGCGCTGCACCATTTTCTTCTGTATCTCCTCGTGCATCTGCGCAGATCCATCTTTGTCGGGACCAGAGCTTGCCGGGGAAGCCCCCTTGTCGCTGGATGTGCTTGCCGTGGTTGCCTGGCTCGTCATCTGCCTCCTCTCTGCTACTAACGCAGCACTAACCACTAGGGAC
>NC_053025.1:124533173-124545072 GCF_003073215.2 Triticum urartu | reverse complement strand
TGGCGTCCATTCTGCTATGAATTCTGCCAATGCTCTGCTCTGGATAGTTGAAGTGCTTTCAAACTTGAGGCCAAAGCTTGACAGTTCCAGTGCCCACTCAACAATCCTGCCTGTCGCTTCTGGATTCTGCAGTATCCTCTTCAGCGGAAAGCGAGTGACAACTGTGATCTCATGTGCTTGGAAGTAATGGCGCAGCTTTCTCGAGGCCATGAGAAGGCCGAAAAGCAATTTCTGCACACCAGAGTACCTTGACCTAGCCCCCTGCAGAAGGGAACTGACAAAGTAAACTGGGCGCTGCACCATCTTCTTGTGTATCTCGTCGTGTATCTGCGCAGATCCATCTTTGTCGGGACCAGAGCTTGTCGGGGAAGCTCCCTGCTTGTCGCTGGATGCGCTTGCCGCGGTTGCTGGCTCATCATCTGCCTCCCTCTCTGCTACTAACGCAGCACTAACCACTTGATTGGTTGCCGCTATGTACAGCAGCAACTTCTCTTGTGGCTTAGGTGCGACAAGTATTGGAGGGGAGGACAGGTATCTCTTCAGGTCTTGCAGCGCAGCCTCCGCTTCCGGAGTCCATTTCATTGGACCTGCCTTTTTCAATAATTTGAAAAACGGCAGGGCGCGCTCAGCAGACCGAGAGATAAACCTGCTGAGAGCAGCCACGCAACCGGCAAGTTTCTGTACATCCTTGACGCGCTTTGGTGCTTCAATCTGCTCAATGGCCTTGATCTTGTCGGGATTGGCTTCAATTCCCCGCTGAGACACGAAGAACCCGAGAAGCTTGCCGGAGGGAACTCCAAACACACACTTCTCTGGGTTGAGCTTGAGGCTGATCTTGCGCAGATTTGCAAAGGTCTCGTCTAAATCTTGAATCAGGGTTGCTCTGTCCTTGCTCTTGACCACTATATCATCCATGTAGGCTTCCACATTTCTGTGTATTTGTGGCTCAAGAGCAACATGGACTACTCTTGCAAATGTCGAACCAGCATTTTTTAATCCGAAAGGCATCCGTACGAAACAGTACGTGCCACATGGAGTAATAAATGCGGTCTTCTCCTCATCCTCTTCTGCCATGAAGATCTGATGATATCCTGAGTATGCGTCAAGAAATGAAAGCAAATCACATCCGGCTGTGGAGTCAACAATCTGGTCAATGCGCGGCAAAGGAAATGGGTCTTTGGGACAAGCTTTGTTAACATCGGTAAAATCGATACAAAGTCTCCATTTCCCGTTTGCCTTGCGCACGACTACAGGATTGGCCAACCACGTGGGATGGAGCACTCCTCTGACAAGGCCTGCTGCTTCCAGTTTCTTGATCTCTTCTGCAATGAATTCTTGGCGCTCCACTGCCTGCTTCCTGACTTTCTGCTTGACGGGCCGCGCATGAGGACAAACGGCAAGGTGGTGCTCAATCACTTTCCTGGGAACACCGGGGATGTCAGACGGCTGCCATGCAAACACGTCGACATTCGCCCGCAGGAAAGCAACGAGCGCGCTTTCCTATTTAGGGTCGAGCGTGGCACTGATGGTGAAGGTACCACCAGTGCCGTCCTCCTTGGCGGATACCTTCTTCGTCTCTGGCGGAGCTGCCATCGTCTTCTTGCACTTGCCGGTGGAGCTCGATGGTGCGTCCTCGACGGCAGCGCAGCACTCCGAAGAGGTGCGCTTGCCGGAGTGGGCATCAGAACTCTTGCCGGACTTGGTCTTCTTCCCCCCGGGAGCTTCAGCGGCAAGTGGATTGCGATCTGCCGTGGCTGCTGCTTCCCGGTAGATCTTGTCGGCACAGATAAGAGCATCCTTCTTGTCGCCGGGGACAGAAATGACGCTTATCGGGCCTGGCATCTTCAGCATGTTATATGCGTAGTGAGAGGCTGCCATGAACTTGGCGAGTGCTGGACGGCCAAGTATCCCATTGTAAGGCAATGGAATATCGGCAACGTCGAATGTGACCTTCTCTCAGTCCTGAAGTTTAGCTCGCTGCCAAATGTTACCGGCAGCGTGACCTTCCCCTTCGGCTTGCTCCTTCCCGGATTGATTCCTTGGAATGTGCCGGTCTCTTCGAGCTCGCTGTCAGGGATTGGAGTTTTTGGAGTACAGCGGAGGAGATCAGGTTTAAGCCGGCCCCGCCGTCAACTAGCATCTTGGTGACTTTGAGGTTGCGGATAGTTGGTGAAACCAACATCGGCAAACACCCGACCGCAGTTGTGCGATCAGGGTGGATCCTCAATGTCAAAGATGATAGGCGTGCTGGACCACTTCAGAAGCTTGCGTGATTCGATAGGTGGTTCTGCTGCATTAACTTCCCGCACCCACTGTTTGAGTTGGCGGTGCGAGGTATGCAGAGAAGCACCACCGTCAACGCACAAGACCTCTGTGGCTTTCTGAAACTCCTGCTCACTGGTCTCAACATCATCCATGTCTTCGTCGTCGTCGTCGTCTTCATCGTTGTCGCGGCCGCGGGGAGGTCTGTCTCCTTGCCGCTGCTTGGCCTTACCGCGGCGTCCTCCTCGGCCGGCGCGCTTCTTGCCAGATTCTGCAGCGCCACCTTGGGCCCTCTCCTTGTCTCGCCGCTCGTACTCAGCCTTTTGCTGCTGGACAAGCTGCTCGACCTTTTTGCAGCTCTGGAGGTCATGGCCCTTGGTGCGGTGAATCTTGCAGTATTGCTTGTCGGAGCCGTCCTGCTTGTCGGCGGCTGCCACAGCCTGGCAGTTGGCGCACGCGGCAATCTCCTTGCCGGAGCTACCAACTTTGGCCTTCTTGGCGCCACCTTCGTTGCCGGGCTGCTCAACGACTAGCACCTCTTTGCCTTTCTTCTTCCTGTTCCGCCGCCGGTTTTTCTTTGCCGGGGCAATATCCTCACTGTCAGATCCTTCTGCTCCCGTCTTCTCTCCGGGGAGTCTCCTCCCTTCCTCAGCGCGTGCACACTTGTCGGCCAGGGCATATAGCTCACTGACGTCTCTGATCCTGCACATCGCCATCTCCTCCCGCATCCTGCGGTTACGCACGTTCTGATGAAACGCGCTGATGACCGCGGCGGGGTGGACGTCTGGGATGTTGTACTGTACATGGCTGAACCTCTGAATATACTTGCGCAGGGGCTCTCCTTCCTTCTGGACGAGCAGATGAAGATCACTCTCTTGGCCATGAGGTTTGTGGCCGCCTGTAAAGGCGCCGACAAACTGATGGCATAGATCAGCCCAGGAGGATATGGAGTTGTCCGGCAAGTGCATGAGCCAGGACCTGACGTTGGGCTTGAGCACCAACGGGAAGTAGTTGGCAAGGATCTTGTCGTCCCGCCCCCAGCAGCCTGCACCGCGATGGTGTAGATGCTGAGGAACTCCGACGGATGCGACTTGCCGTCGTACTTCTCTGGTACATCTGGTTTGAAATTCTTCGTACTGGGCCACTGGACTTGCCGCAGCTCACGAGTGAACGCAGGGCAACCTACCGCGTACGGCAAGTCGCCTGGTTCCCCTGGCGCATGCATGTCAACAGAGGGCCCAGCGCGCTGGTCTGATTGACGCCGCGCTTCTCTCCGGCGCTCGATGCGAGTACGAGCGTCTTCTTGTTGTCGTTCTTGAAGAACTTGGCGCTGATCGCGACGAGCTCGCGGATCTGACGACGCGGTGGAGTCGCTGTCGAGGTGGACCCGGCGAGTCGGCGATCTTGGCCTTCGGGGTGGAGAGTGCACAGTAGTTGCACCCCCACCAGTCTTGTCGTCTCTGGCTCGTGCCTGGCTGGCTTGCCGCGGCTGAGACGTGCTCGGCTGCCGTGGAGTGTCGCCGTTGGCGAAGCCGATGAGACTCTGGATAGTGGCCCTCCAGTCGTCGATCTTGTCCGCCGCTGGAGGGTAGTCTAGGAGCAGCTGAGCTCGCGCCAAAGCTTCTGCTGCGGTGGCGGGTGGCGGTGGCGAACGGTGCGAGGAGCGGGATATGCTCGGACTTCTAACTACGTTAGAAGGAGCAGTATCTCGTCCAGGCGACCGTGTCTCGCTCGCGCCAGCAGGTTGACGTGCATGGTGGTCCTGAGCGCTCCGAGATCCACCAGCTCGATCTTGATCTAGCGAACGCATGGTACCGTGAGTACCATGACGCTGCCGGTCCCGCGCCTCCTGAGATGGGCGCGGTGCATGCACGGACGCCGAGGTCTTGGAGTGCGCCCGGTCATTGTGGGAGCCGGCTACGCCGCCGATGGGCAGCGCAGCCTTGTCCTGGGACCTGGCAGCACCGTGAGTTCCCTCGTCGACGCGTGTCCTTCCGCCGGTGCCTGCCCCACCAACCGTTTGCTCCGGCGGTGGCTGGCTCGGCGCGGACGGAGCAGCTGCCTCCGAAACTTTCTTCTTCGGCGGCATGTTGATGAAGATGATGAAGATCTAGCTCGCGAGAACGCCGGATCTGGTTCACACAACTTCGACGCCCCCTACCTGGCGCGCCAAAGATGCCGGGGTGCTGATCCACGGCACCTATGGGACCGGCGGGCCGGGTCCCTTTCGGTTCGGCGGGGGCGGAGATCGTGCAAAGAGCAAATCGAGGCGAAGCACGCGAGCGATTTACCCAGGTTCGGGCCGCACGGATGCGTAAAACCCTACTCCTGCTTTGTGGTTTTGTATTGATTTCTAGCTCGGGAGCGCGGAGTGCTACAGTACACACCAGCGGCTAGCAAGACCGAGCGTGAGTGTTCGAACTGGCTAACCCCCCTCTACGTTGCACACGGGCCTCCTTTTATATGCTCAAGGGGCTACCGACAGGTGGCAACGGAGGTAAAGGGCAAAAATGGAAAGGTGCTGTGGTAGGCACAGCTACCTGCTACAGTGTATCATACCTAACCCTGACGGCAGGGGACAAGGGTCTTAAATGCCCGTCTGTGTCGCCTAAACAGTGCGAAAAGGGACCGCCAGGGACGCCACCGTTCGCCACGATGGCGATCTTGTCAGCGCCGCTTGCCACCGCACGTCCCTAGCTGCACAGCCTTCCGCCACGTACGCCTGGAAGGGCCCCAGAGCGACACGTTGGTGGATGTGCTGGAGCGCGGGCGCGGAGAGGTGGCTTGCCGCGGCAAGCGCCTTGCCGCGGTCGTTGTCTTGTCGCGTCCGGGAGCTTGTCGCTCACCGGGTCTTGCCGGAACGCGTGGTGCGCCGCGGCAAGTTCCTTGAAATGCCTTGAGTGGCCTTCCCGGCAAGCTCCTCTTGCCGGGGTCTTGTCTTCTTGACTTGGACACTTTGTTCTTGAATGGCTCCAAAGGAACCACGGAGGATCTTGGCGGTCACCCGGCAAGCCTTGCCGCGGGATGCTGCGACTGCCCGTGCACAAGTTCGGGATACTAGGGTACCCTTACTCTAGTACACCGACACTCCGATGAAGTGTGAGTAGTTCACCTCAGACCTACGGGTCCATAGTTATTAGCTAGATGGCTTCTTCTCTCTTTTTGGATCTCAATACAATGTTCTCCCCCTCTCTTGTGGAGATCTATTCGATGTAATCTTCTTTTTGCGGTGTGTTTGTTGAGATCGATGAATTGTGGGTTTATGATCAAGTCTATCTATGAACAATATTTGAATCTTCTCTGAATTCTTTTATGTATGATTGGTTATCTTTGCAAGTCTCTTCGAATTATCAGTTTGGTTTGGCCTACTAGATTGATCTTTCTTGCAATGGGAGAAGTGCTTAGCTTTGGGTTCAATCTTGCGGTGTCCTTTCCCAGTGACAGTAGGGGCAGCAAGGCACGTATTGTATTGTTGCCATCGAGGATAACAAGATGGGGTTTTCATCATATTGCATGAGTTTATCCCTCTACATCATGTCATCTTGCTTAAGGCATTACTCTGTTTTCATTAACTTAATACTCTAGATGCATGCTGGATAGCGGTCGATGAGTGGAGTAATAGTAGTAGATGCAGGCAGGAGTCGGTCTACTTGTCTCGGACGTGATGCCTATATACATGATCATACCTAGATATTCTCATAACTATGCTCAATTATGTCAATTGCTCAACAGTAATTCGTTCACCCACCGTAGAATACTTATGCTCTTGAGAGAAGCCACTAGTGAAACCTATGGCCCCGGGTCTATCTTCATCATATTAATCTTCCAATACTTAGTTATTTCCTTTGCTTTTTTACTTTGCTTTTATTTTACTTTGCATCTTTATCATAAAAATACCAAAAATATTATCTTATCATATCTATCAGATCTCACTCTCGTAAGTGGCCGTGTAGGGATTGACAACCCCTTATCGCGTTGGTTGCGAGGATTTATTTGTTTTGTGCAGGTACGAGGGACTCGCGCGTAGCCTCCTACTGGATTGATACCTTGGTTCTCAAAAACTGAGGGAAATACTTACGCTACTTTGCTGCATCATCCCTTCCTCTTCGGGGAAAACCAACGCAGTGCTCAAGAGGTAGCAAGAAGATTTCTGCGCCGTTGCCGGGGAGTCTACGCAAAAGTCAATATACCAAGTACCCATCACAACCCTTATCTCCCGCATTACATTATTTGCCATTTGCCTCTCGTTTTCCTCTCCCCCACTTCACCCTTGCCGTTTTATTCGCCCTCTCTCTCTATCCTCCCTCTCTTTCTCTATTTGCCTCTTTTTGCCCGCTTGCTTTTTGTTTGCTTGTGTGTTGGATTGCTTGCTTGTCACGATGGCTCAAGATAACACTAAATTGTGTGACTTTACCAATACCAACAACAATGATTTTATTAGCACTCCGATTGCTCCTCTTACCGATGCTGAATCTTGTGAAATTAATGCTGCCTTGCTGAATCTTGTCATGAAAGATCCGTTTTCCGGCCTTCCTAGTGAAGATGCCGCTACCCATCTAAATAGCTTCGTTGATTTGTGTGATATGCAAAAGAAGAAAGATGTGGATAACTATTGTTAAATTGAAGCTATTTCCTTTTTCGCTTAGAGATCGTGCTAAAGCTTGGTTCTCGTCTTTGCCTAAAAATAGTATTGATTCATGGAATAAGTGCAAAGATGCTTTTATCTCTAAGTATTTTCCTCCGCTAAGATCATCTCCCTTAGAAACGATATTATGAATTTTAAGCAACTTGATCATGAACATGTTGCACAAGCTTGGGAGAGGATGAAATTAATGATACGTAATTGCCCTACTCATGGTTTGAATTTGTGGATGATTATACAAATTTTATGCCGGATTGAATTTTGCTTCTAGAAATCTTTTAGATTCGGCCGCGGGAGGCACTTTTATGGAAATCACTTTAGGAGAAGCTACTAAACTCCTAGATAATATTATGGTTAATTATTCTCAATGGCATACTGAAAGATCTACTAATAAAAAGGTGCATGCGATAGAAGAAATTAATGTTTTGAGTGGAAAGATGGATGAACTTATGAAATTATTTGCTAGTAAAAGTGTTTCTTCTGATCCTAATGATATGCCCTTGTCTACTTTGATTGAGAATAATAATGAATCTATGGATGTGAATTTTGTTGGTAGGAACAATTTTGGTAACAACGCGTATAGAGGAAATTTTAATCCTAGGCCTTATCCTAGTAATCCCTCTAATAATTATGGTAATTCCTACAACAATTCTTATGGAAATTATAATAAGATGCCCTCTGATTTTGAATCTAATATTAAAGAATTTATTACTTCGCAAAAGAATTTCAATGCTTTGATTGAAGAAAAATGCTTAAGATTGATGAGTTGGCTAGGAACATTGATAGAATTTCTCTTGATGTTGATTCTTTGAAACTTAGATCTATTCCACCTAAGCATGATATCAATGAGTCTCTCAAGGCCATGAGAATTTCCATTGATGAGTGCAAAGAAAGAACCGCTAGGATGCGTGCTAAGAAGATGCCTTTATAAGAGCGTGTTCTTCTAGTTCCTATTGAAAATAAAGATGAGATCTAAAAGTTATTGATGTGTCCCTATTAAATCTTTGTTTTGCAATATGAATATTAATAATTATGGGACTGAATATGATCCACCTTTACCTAGAAGGTTCAAGAATTCAGAGTTTTTAGATCTTGATGCTAAAATTGATGAAAGTGGGATCGAAGAAATTAAAACCCTAGATGTTGCTAAACCCACTATTTGGATTTCAAGGAATTTAATTATGAAAATTGCTCTTTGATTGATTGTATTTCCTTGTTGCAATCCGTGCTAAATTCTCCTCATGCTTATAGTCAAAATAAAGCGTTCACTAAACATATCGTTGATGCCTTGATGCAATCTTATGAAGAAAAACTTGAGTTAGAAGTTTATATTCCTAGAAAACTTTATGATGAGTGGGAACCAACTATTAAAATTAAAATTAAAGATCATGAATGCTATGCTTTATGTTATTTGGGTGCTAGTGTTTCCATGATTCCAAAGACTTTGTGTGATTTGTTAGGTTTCCGTGATTTTGATGATTGCTCTCTAAACTTGCACCTCGCGGATTCCACTATTAAGAAACCTATGGGAAGAATTAATGATGTTCTTATTGTTGCAAATAGAATTATGTGCCCGTAGATTTTATTGTTCTTGACATAGATTGCAATCCTTCATGTCCTATTATTCTTGGTAGACCTTTCCTTAGAACGATTGGTGCAATTATTGATATGAAGGAAGGAAATATTAGATTCCAATTTCCGTTAAGGAAAGGCATGGAACACTTTCCTAGAAATAAAATTAAATTACCTTATGAATCTATTATGAGAGCCACTTATGGATTGCCTACCAAAGATGGCAATACCTAGATCTATCCTTGCTTTTTATGCCTAGCTAGGGGCGTTAAACGATAGCGCTTGTTGGGAGGCAACCCAATTTTATTTTTATTCCTTGATTTTTTGCTCCTGTTTAGTAATAAATAATTTATCTAGCCTCTGTTTTGGTTGTGTTTTTTGTGTTTAATTAGTGTTTGTGCCAAGTAGAACCGTTGGGAAGACTTGGGGAAAGTCTTGTATTCTTGCTGTAAAAAACAGAAACTTTAGCGCTCACGAGAACTGCTGCCATTTTTATTTGAAGTGCTATTTAGTTAATTATTTTTGCATAGATTAATAGATAAATTCCTCACGTCCAGAAATTTATTTTAGAATTTTTGGGGTTCCAGATCTTGCGCTAGCTACAGATTACTACAGACTGTTCTGTTTTTGACAGATTCTGTTTTTCGTGTGTTGTTTGCTTATTTTGATGAATCTATGGCTAGTAAAATAGTTTATAAACCATAGAGAAGTTGGAATACAGTAGGTTTAACACCAATATAAATAAATAATGAGTTCATTACAGTACCTTGAAGTGGTCTTTGTTTTCTTTCGCTAACGGAGCTCACGAGATTTTCTACTTTAAGTTTTGTGTTGTGAAGTTTTCAAGTTTTGGGTAAAGATTTGATGGATTATGGAACAAGGAGTGGCAAGAGCCTAAGCTTGGGGATGCCCATGGCACCCCCAAGATAATCTAAGGACACCTAAAAGCCAAAGCTTGGGGATGCCCCGGAAGGCATCCCTCTTTTCGTCTACTTCTATCGGTAACTTTACTTGGAGCTATATTTTTATTCACCACATGATATGTGTTTTGCTTGGAGCGTCTTGTATGATTTGAGTCTTTGCTTTTTAGTTTACCACAATCATCCTTGCTGTACACACCTTTTGAGAGAGCCATACATGATTTGGAATTTGTTAGAATACTCTATGTGCTTCACTTATATCATTTGAGTTATATAGTTTTGCTCTAGTACTTCACTTATATCTTTTAGAGCACGGTGGTGGATTTGTTTTATAGAAACTATTGATCTCTCATGCTTCACTTAGATTATTTTGAGAGTCTTAAATAGCATGGTAATTTGCTTCTAAATAATCCTAATATGCTAGGTGTTCAAGATTAAATAAAATTTCTTATGAGTGTTTTGAATACTAAGAGAAGTTTGATGCTTGATGATTGTTTTGAGATATGGAGGTAATAATATCAAAGTCGTGCTAGTTGAGTAGTTGTGAATTTGAGAAATGCTTGTGTTGAAGTTTGCAAGTCCCGTAGCATGCACGTATGGTAAACGTTATGTAACAAATTTGAAACATGAGGTGTTATTTGATTGTCTTCCTTATGAGTGGCGGTCGGGGACGAGCGATGGTCTTTTCCTACCAATCTATCCCCCTAGGAGCATGCGCGTAGTGCCTGGTTTTTTGATGACTTGTAGATTTTTGCAATAAGTATGTGAGTTCTTTATGACTAATGTTGAGTCCATGGATTATACGCACTCTCACCCTTCCATCATTGCTAGCCTCTTCGGTACCGTGCATTGCCCTTTCTCACATTGAGAGTTGGTGCAAACTTCGCCGGTGCATCCAAACCCCGTGATATGATACACTCTTTCACACATAAACCTCCTTATATCTTCCTCAAAACAGCCACCATACCTACCTATTATGGCATTTCCATAGCCATTCCGAGATATATTGCCATGCAACTTTCCACCATTCCGTTTATCATGACACATTCATCATTGTCATATTGCTTAGCATGATCATGTAGTTGACATAGTATTTGTGGCAAAGCCACCATTCATAATTCTTTCATACATGTCACTCTTGGTTCATTGCATATCCCGGTACACCGCCGGAGGCATTCATATAGAGTCATATCTTGTTCTAAGTATCGAGTTGTAATTCTTGAGTTGTAAGTAAATAGAAGTGTGATGACCATCATTCATAGAGCATTGTCCTAAAAAAAAAAAAAAAAGAAGGGACAATGCTACTATCCTTTTTCCACACTTGTGCTTCAAAGTAGCACCATAATCTTCATGATAGAGAGTCTTTTGTTTTGTCACTTTCATATACTAGTGGGAATTTTTCATTATAGAACTTGGCTTGTATATTCCAACAATGGGCCTCCTCAAGTGCCCTAGGTCTTCGTGAGCAAGCAAGTTGGATGCACACCCACTTAGTTTCTTTTGTTGAGCTTTCATACATTTATAGCTCTAGTGCATCCGTTGCATGGCAATCCCTACTCCTTGCATTAACATCAATCGATGGGCATCTCCATAGCCCATTGATTAGCCTCGTTGATGTGAGACTTTCTCCTTTTTGTCTTCTCCACATAACCCCCATCATCATATTCTATTCCACCCATAGTGCTATATCCATGGCTCGCGCTCATATATTGCGTGAAAGTTTATAGGTTTGAGATTACTAAAGTATGAAACAATTGCTTGGCTTGTCATCGGGGTTGTGCATGATGAGAGCATTCTTGTGTGACGAAAATGGAGCATGACTAAACTATATGATTTTGTAGGGATGAACTTTCTTTGGCCATGTTATTTTGAGAAGACATAATTGCTTAGTTAGTATGCTTGAAGTATTATTATTTTTATGTCAATATGAACTTATCTTGAATCTTTCGGATCTGAATATTCATACCACAATTAAGAAGAATTACATTAAAATTATGCCAAGTAGCACTCCATATCAAAAATTCTGTTTTTATCATTTACCTACTCGAGGACGAGCAGGAATTAAGCTTGGGGATGCTTGATACGTCTCCAACGTATCTATAATTTTTGATTGCTCCATGCTATATTATCTACTGTTTTGGACATTATTGGGCTTTATTATCCACTTTTATATTATTTTTGGGACTAACCTATTAACCGGAGGCCCAACCCAGAATTGCTGTTTTTTTGCCTATTTTAGGGTTTCGAAGAAAAGGAATATCAAACGGAGTCCAAACGGAATGAAACCTTCGGGAACGTGATTTTCTCACCGAACATGATCCAGGAGACTTGGACCCACATCAAGAACAAAGGAGGAGGCACGAGGTAGGGGGGGCGCCTACCCCCCCAGGTGCGCCCTCCACCCTCATGGCCCCCCTGTTGCTCCACCGACGTACTCCTTCCTCCTATATATACCTACGTACCCCCAAACGATCAGATACGGAGCCAAAACCTAATTCTCTCT